>NC_053204.1:615258-919137 GCF_905163445.1 Pararge aegeria | reverse complement strand
TCGGCTATAAAAAAAAACTCTTAAATATGTGATGACTTTTATGATCACCTCATAAGTGCCTGTGATAAAGAATACACGAATAAAACATTTTTGAATTTGACTGACGTTAGGCGTCATCTAAAGTTACGTCACCGATTCGGCGGATCGCAAAGTTTCGAAAAATGACACTTGGCCGGATGAAAAAAATGTTAATTCGGTTTTTTTTTATTAACCTTAAATCCATACGAAAATTAAAAAAAATACGATAATACAAACAAAAAAATACGATAATACATACCACAACTTGTTGCAAGAATCATCGATAGGTTAGGTTATATGAGTTCACTAGGCAAGTGAAGATCGATTGGTGAAAGGGTATGCCCAGTAATCTCTGATTAGGCGTTACTTATTTAGACATTGCCTTGTCCGGCGTAAGTGAAACTGAGCATACCCTTGGGCTTAGCTTGTTCGTTGGAGAGCAAGACCTCTTAAGTTAAAGAAGAAGATATATTTCATCATCATCATCATTGTTTCAACCAATGGACGTCCACTGCTGGACATAAGTCTTTTGTAGGGAGTTCCACAAACCACGGTCCTGGGCCCGTAGCCTCCAGCGGCTCCCAGCGACTCGACTGATGTCATCTGTCCACCGCGTTGGGGGCCGACCTACGCAGCGTTTACCGGTGCGGGGTCACCATTCCAGCACATTAAGACTCTGACGTCCATCGGTTCTCCGAGCTATGTTCCCCGCCCATTGCCACTTCTGCTTCGCGACTCGCTGAGCTATGTCGGTAACTCTAGTTCTCCTACGAATCTCCTCATTTCTGATTTGATCACGTAGAGATACTCCTAGCATAGCTCTCTCCATCGCCCGCTGAGTGACTCTGAGCCTTCTTATGAGGCCCATAGATGTATGTGATTTGATGCAATTCTCTTATTTTCATGGTAATCATTATTTTACGCCCTGTTCAGTTTGTTGTGCGCTTCTTCTTAGACCGGACGAACTCTGTCAAAATACTCAACTACTCACTATTTAAAAAAAAAAACTGAATTAAAACTACCAAAGTATTTAATAGCTGTGCTAGTCTCTTTGGAAAGGAAACATGATTTCCAGTACCACGCCGCACCGAAATTTGTACATAATCTTCTCATGCTAACAACAGACAGACAAGAGATTTTTAAAGTAGTAGTGGAGTTTTTGCGGGAGCTCGTCCGGGGAAGTACCGCCATGCTTATTATCGCCGCAGCATTGTTGTGCTCTGGTTTGAAGAGCGTGGTTTCCGGTGTAATTACAGACTCATAAGGCTTAACATTTTCTGTTCATCCCTGCACAGTTTTGATTTGCTCACCTATAGGCGATGGTTTTTACTTACCGCCAGCTGGAGCCATGCCCTTGGTACGTCTATTGTTAATATAAACGAAGCAAACCTATCCCACTTTTTAAAGTATAAGTATACAAACATACGGCCCAATTCTCTTCAGCTTAACTGATAAAAAAGCTTACGGATGAATTAATGCTCTGACATAGTTTTAAGTGAGACATTGAGATAGTGATGACAATAAACACACACGGGTAAGAAACGTTTGTAACACGCGTAATCTCAATTGTAGTTAACGAGGTTAGTTATCAGTGGCACCTCGCGATAATGCAGAAAAAATATATAGGTACTATTCATGAGCTCCTAAGATAAGCCAAATTTAAAAACTTCAGTTTGCTCAAAACTAATACTGTAAGACACGTTAATTATGTCCAGAGTGTCTAGCGTGAGATTTGCTTGCGTGAATCGCGTGTAACTTAACCATGATTTATTATGGTGTCGAAAGAGTGCCATCTAGTGACAAGCCTGTTTCCCAATATTGTAGTTAGATGGCGCTCTCTCTATACCATATAAATCGTAGTTAAGTTTCGGGCTATCGAATAAGTTAACGTTGCTAGAATCTCTAACCAGTTTAGTTAGTATACTCATTTTGTAACTTGGTTGAATTATTGATGACGCTGCAATTTAGGTATATGCAAAACAAAGAAAACCATATGTAGTAAACCCAGTGAAAATTATATCACGTTGACTGAAGTGAAGTGAGCGTGTTAGCGACTAACGTACAGTGAAAGTGAAGTGAAGTGTTGCGCCATGGCGGCATGAGTTCGCCGGACGATGGCGGCGGCGTGCGTCGGCGCAGGAGCATCAAGCGACTCCTGCGCAGCCTCACCGCGGACAAACTGCAAACAGGTCTGCGTCTAGCTTTACACCGGCCACAGACACAGGATTCCTAACTACGGCATAACTAAGTTATTTATAATGGACTGAATTGACCGACCTCTCACATTTGGGCAGTGTGGAAAATCTGAAAAGCAACGAGATATTAGAGGGATAGGCCCATACCCACAATTGAGACCTAGGTCAATTGATGATGATTTTTTGATTTTAATGTAGTAGTTGCCTATAGGTCTTTACCGCGAACCACAAACATCTACTTACCTAATGCCCAGTAAATTCCGCTTAGTGTATAGTAGTTTCGGCAACACAATAGCCACAAATAACACTAGTGTAATGTTTAGAGTGTTAACTAAATAGACACTTGTCTGGATGTTTACACGAAATGTTGGCATTTTCCTTTACATTTGCCATTTCCCGTTCTCGCTGTTTACCTCATCTAAATACCGCTCTATGTGTAATGGAAAAGGGATGGTTTTTCGGTGTGGTTTTTCTTTTTTTTGTGTTCAGCTACGATCGCTGTTTAGTCTTGTGAAGTGTCAATTTAATTAAAATTGTACCGTCCAGATTTTTTTGATTATTTAGAGGCAACTACCTTTCATCATTTTCAATTCTGTTGTATTTTTATTTTTTACGAGTCGGTACTTATGCTGAGCTAACACGACAAATTAAGTCTGGTCTAAATTTCAAAAGAAAGAATTTCAATGATATTGTTTTTTCCTGATCAATATGTCCTTTGAAGCTATAAACAACGGATTATGTTTTTATATGAGAATAAAATGAGACATAAGACAATATGTGGTTGCATAAATACCGAACATAGACTGGATCTCTATAACAAAGTGTACATTAGAATAATTTTCACTTGTTATCTACACGGTTCCCTGAGAACAAGCATCTTGACAGACTGACAGATAGACGGGCAACAAAGTAAAGTTTATTCTGCTAAAGTTTATTTCATGTTAGTTGGTTTTGAAAATAACTTTAACGATACCGACAAACGTGTCGTACAACATGTAGTCGGTCGGCCAGTTAAAGAGATATACAGTGCAATACGGACGGACAGTCTGCGCAAACATAAATCTTGTTTAGTGCCGCAACGTAACGCGTAGATCACAGTTAAACTGACTTGATCGCTTTTGCTTTTCAGTATTTTCGGAAAGTTAATTTCTACCTTTTTTTAGTTAGGTTATTTTAGAATCTCAACGATCCAGGCAAAAATTATATCAACGTCGAATATTGGCAATTGTTTTACTAATGCTTTAATAAAATATGTTAATAAATGTTTTAATAAAATATTCTTCTTTTTTTGGGGAAATATGCTACAGTGTTTGAAATTCCAGTATTTCAATAACCGTTGCTGATTTTGAGAGTTGGCGAGGTGTTCCCTAAAAGTGTTCTATTTGATATCCTAGACGAATTATATATACTGAGATCTATCCTAGGTGAAGACCATTCCACCCTGTTCCACGTACCCTAGATGGATGCTATGTTTTAGTACAGATCAGTAGTAGATACCGAATTATCTTTCAAACTACCAAACACGGGCACCCATCAATGTACTGACTTGGGTCAACGTTGCTTACCCAGCGCTATCAACCAATATGTAGTGCTGCTGTTAAGCAATCCAGTAGTAATGCAGTAGTCATTTGTGAAAGGAAATTCAAAGTATTTTTAATACGGACAACCTGGAGTAGGGTCCTCCGGAAGGGCATTTGCGTTGAACGTGTGAATGAATTGATGATGACTAACCTTCATTCACGTAAACATTGCGCTTAAGTGATAGAAGGTTTCAGTTAGTGGGTGACGAAAGCTCCAAGAGTAACAACAGGTATATTATTCGCTGTCGATTTGTCGTGGTCGTCGTGTCTTGTCGTTTGTTTAAATATATTGAAATACTGTCAAACCGTTTGGCATTGGAACGGAAGTACGATTGAAAACTTTATGTTTGGTATCTGATTCATTGATGTAGACTATGAAGCAGTAGTTAAACTGCGTTCGGTAATCACATCAAGTTAATACAATGTGCACGTGTTCTAAAATGATTGTTGGATGGAGCCGGCTGCACGCACGAAAAAACGTATGCGGCGTTACCTCGCTCTGAGGCGTTCCATTCAAGGCTTGAAGTGCAAGCGAGATCGCGGACGAGCGACAAAGAGGCACAGTCGGCCTCCGCGTTCGACATCTGTCTCTCTCCTACTTGAGTGAGCGATGCGTCCGCGTGGACAGCTTCTATACAATAATACATTTACATGTTTTCGGCAAGGATGAAGTGCAGTGAAAAGTGAATGTGGTGTCAATTGTTTATAGCAACGATAATATCTATCAAACAAATAAAATTAAAATTTTCTTTTAAAAAATTCAACCATTCCATCAGTATTTTCTTACGACGTTGTCACGTTCAACTATCGTCAGTAAGCCGACTTTACAGACAACCAATTTTTTTTTATATTATCTGGATACTTTATTCTGTTGCCACAGTAATCCGTAACACCTTCTGACCTAAAAATGTCAGCAGATGTTACGGTTGTCACTGCGTAACTTTCTTAAACTCTCATTAATACTGTAACACCCCATCGGATTATTAGTTAACTTCTTGACAAACTTTGGTGAAAGGCTCCCACGCCGTCGCTTTTTTGTTTCTGACTCGATAATTTGCTGAAGTCAATAATATGCCAAACACGCAGCACGAGCGGAGCGTAGGTGCTATCACGCGCCTTCGTGGCCGCAGAAGCTGATAAACTATATTGGTACTAACCATGATGTATCGCTCAATGCTACTGGCTGTTAGCTGGTACCAAAGGCCGCCCGCCCGTTACAGTCGCGTGCGCATTACGAGCTATTGACACGTGTTTCAACGGAGCGGTGATAGCCCAGTGGGTAGAAATTCGACTACACTTGCTTGGGGGAAACTGAAATTAGAATCCCAGCACATACCTCTAACTTTTCTAAGTTACGTGGGTTTAACCATTAAAAAACCACTTTCTTTCAACGTAGAAGGAAAACATCTTTAGAGTTCTCCATAATTTTCTCAAAGGTGTGTGAAATCTACCAAACCACGTGGTGGACTACGGCCTTAACCCCTTTTCATTGCGGGAGGATGTTTGCATGTTCGAAGGGTGGATTGCGAGGACATGGGTATGTAGGTAGGTATCGGGTCACGTCAATATGGCGAGCCCGCCATAATGACGTGACCCGATACCTACCTCCTCTCGTGTATACTCCAAATTCTCATAAGTTCCTGGTATAAGATGAAATGGTCGAGAAGGATATGAAAAATAAAATGATATCCAGTACTTTAAAATAAATTGTATTGTACAGGACGACCTGTCTGGTGCAGTAGGGAGTGCTGTGATCTTATAAATGGGAGATTTCGGGTTTGATTCTCGGCCGGAGTAATTTAGAAATTGATCATTTTAGAATTTTCTCTGGTTTGGTGAAAGGCTTCGGCCGTAGCTAGTTACCCTACCGATAAAGACGTGTCGCCCAGCGATCTAGCCGTTTCTGTACGATGCCGTGTAGTAACCATAGGGGTCTTATATAACCATCATACCTCTAACAGGTACAACAAACAGGTAAGCCCGCTACCATTTCAGACTGCATCATCACTTACCACAGGTGAGATTGCAGTCAAGGCCTAACTTGTAGTGGAATAAAAAAAATCCTATTTTTTTTATTCAACTACAACACGTGACAACACAGACACGTGTCTTCCTAGACACGTGTTGATTACCATTTGAATGCGTTAACCGACGCAGATGCCTTTCAAAAGCTGGGAAAAAACGTAAACACTCCTAAATACGCTTAGCATGGCGAAATAGCGCTCTAAGATGTTGGGTGCGATTGATGAGACGCAGGGATTACCGGGAACATACTGTCGGCTGTAACGTTATATTTCCGAACTCCTGTTGTGTATATCTATACTGAAATGAAACTGAAATTAAATATTCTTTAGGCACGTTGACCACTTCACGGAACTGGCGCCATCTTGACCGAGCGAGTTCTATGAGCTATATGTATATTGTGTATATATAGATTTAGTTTATGTGTTTGTTTTGTTTGTGCCGAATAGGCTACGAAATTACTGGACCGATTTAAACCATTTTGCTACCAATAGGAAGCGAAATTATTAGGAAGTGACATAGGCTATCAATTATAACTTTTTTCTATTTTTAGTGTCGTTTTTTCTACAAACTTAGAATTAGGCCAAAGAAGTATAACTTCTAACGCGTGTACATAATTACACACACGTCTTTTATGTAAGATATTAAAACCGGTAGAAAGCTATTTGATGCAGGCGATATTCAGGTCAGCTAGTTCTGAATAAAAAAGTCTCAAGTTTATTCCATTACTTACTTTTGAAATCGTCTTTATTAAGCTCGTAGCAGGTAGTCTGACGTAATAAAATGTGGTCAGTAGGTGTCAGCGCTGAATATGCAATCAAGGCGGAGGCGCTGGGGCGGCGCCGGCCTGTCTGCTGCCCGGCGCTTTAATTAAAAGCCTTTGTTGTGATCTACTCGCGTGGATCAGCTGCATCATTGATATATGCCAAGACCCGGCGGTTATATTAGGTTTCGTACGCGTGGATTAAAAAAAAAAAATCGGAGTTTTCGCTGGATGATGATCATAAAATGTCCGTCCGTCCCCAGGTTGCAATCGATATGATCGAGAGCAAAAAAACAAGACGGCCTATTGGCGCAGTAGGCAGTGACCCTGCTGGAAAAAGTTTGTGTGATGAACGTAAATGTTTTTTAGTGTCTGGGTGTTTTATCTGTATATTATAAGTATTTCCTTAAAATTCATCAGTTATCATAGTACCCATTCCACGTTTACGTAACACGTGCACATAACACAAGCTACTCTTACTTTATATATAGTTATAAAGTAAGCGTACATATACATATTATAACACAACAGCTTATAATATATATATATATAATATAATATAACCGTATAAAGAATAAAGAAACTATAATTGAGATCTAACAAATTTGTGTCATCGTCATCACCAACCCATTACCGGCCGTTTAATCTTGCTTAAATTAAAAACGAACATAACTCCGAAAAGAGGGTGGGTGTACGAACATTCCCTCCCCCGAAAGGGAAGCTAAAGCCTTTTCAACTATCACTGCTTATTCATGTGGTGGTCAAAGATTAATTATATGATCAAAATGTGGTACCTATATAAAATTTACCAGTTTTCAAGCGCTGACGCCAATCGAGCGAATCCAGGGCGGGTCAGATTGTTAAGAAATAAAAAGAGTAGCTATTCAATCCAATATATCTATCTCCCTCCCATCTCTTTCAAATGCATGTTAATTAAAACGAAACAAAAGATTGAAGGGTCCATTCAAGTATCTATTCGATGGGCCGGAATACTGATAGATTCTTCCAATTCCTTTGTTCCACTCAACAACAATAGCCTAGTTGATGGCGGCTCAGCTCAACAGTTGACGCCAGTTGAACTTGATCTCTCAGTACGTACGATTGTCTTATTTGCGATTTATTCTATCTATTTGTGGATTGAATTGTTTGCTGCTGTTTAATGTTGATGTGCGTGAAATACAGAGCCGAGATGTTATTGTTAGAACCGAACGTGTATCAAATACAATAACAAGAGTTTATATTTTAATTCAATATACCTTCCGTACTGTACCTAAGTAAAATGATGTTTCAAATTTTCCCTCTAGGAGAGGTCAGATAGAGATACTGTCAAAAAATACTTCATTGCTGAATTGTATATCTGACATTTTTCTATTTTCATGGAAGCGGATCCTTTTTACTTTATTGTAACACCATTTAGATAATTATATCTGCCTATTATCTCCTGCTATTGCATAGATATAGAACGAGATTTTGGTAGACATAATTATATTGAGGCGCGGATTTTAACCCGTTGACAGGTTTATAATGTGGCTTGCGAAATAAATAATAGATAACTCCATACTGAAAAAATACTGAAACTCTATAATAACGTATGCCAACAACACATATTTGTGGAGTTGTCGCGGATTATAGTTACATAAGTTTATTTAGTTCAACCCAAGTAACACGATATACACAGCGTATACGAATACCGGGTCGGAGAAGAAATTTTTAGGTTAAGTTTTTTCTATTTGGAAGGCTTAAGGCCCCGATTTATATCTCTGACTAAGTCTAAGTCTTAATGCCCATTTTACGAACGATGAAACAAGGCAATGCCTTAGTATGTAACGCTTATCAAAAAGTGCCCCAAGTTGTTATTTGTGCTATTTTGTGTTTGTATTATCATATTTTAGGCTATTAAAGAAAAACCGAATTTATATTTTTTTCATCCGTCATATGTCAGTTTACGAGTGCCCTAAACATTAGGCACCGTCGAATCGATGTTTTAACTTTAGATGGCGCCTAAAGTTCGTTGGCGCCAAATCATTAGGCATTCGGTTTAAACGTTGCCTAAGTTAAGGGAAAATTGGAATTTATACCCTATGACAGAGATGGCCGGTGCACATTATACACACACATACACATAAGCACGCCGAGAATGATAATGCTTTGGTGTTAAGAGTGTTAGACTCATGGCGTTCTTCCTGGCGAAGACCGCCAGCATGAGCGCCCGCCAGCGGTTCAGACGCTCTGGATGCGTAGGTACGTTGGTATACCACATGCCGCGTATATTTGTACTAGTAGTGCAGGGTGTGTAAGAGATTCGTCGGTAATGTGTAAAAACCCCTTTTACTTCGAAACTTTAAGTCTTAGCTAATTGCATCCAAGATCTTTGCTTTATTTAAACGGGGAAAGTATTGAAGATGATTTACGTTCAGTGTCGTGTCCCCTGCAGCACAATTTTAAACAGATTTGTGAAAAAGAAATTAAAACGAGCCATTGATATTATTTTCTGGAATCCTCTTCATTTGATACCCACATGGGGATGCAAAAAATAAAATGTTCTGCCATCTTTGTAAGTCGGCCATATTGTATTTTGAATGACGTCACAAAACGGCATTTTGTTTAAAATTGCACTTTAGATCTAGTAGATTGTAACATTTTAGAATTGTATTTTTACCCGCTTTTTTGTTACCTAGATTGTTATTTTAAAAATGTTATGTATTGTTTCAGGTAAGAATTCGCTATTAACGCTTCCAAGTTTTGCACACTACACTGTACAAGGAAGTTATAAGGTAAGTCTTTTTTGTAGTTTAGCGTTCCGCCACAGACTGCGTCGTCACTTGCCATCAGTTATGATCGCAGTCAAGCGCTAACTTTTATCAAATAAAATAAACACATACTATTAATGCTCTCCAACCTATTATCCGCCTTTTGTGTTAAATCTTTGAGCAGCGACATCTATGCGCAATATGCAACACTGCGATATGTTAACTTTTGCAGACTTAATACCACTACTCGTTGATAGATGGCGTTGTAATCCTACAAATTTATTATTTTAAGCGGTTCTTAGTAAATCCATTTCCTTATTTATAATTTTAAGGGGGAAACGAAAGAGAGAAACTGAATGTGAAGCATAGCAATTTATAAGCCTCAGTACCTCAGTAAAGAACACTTGATTCAAATACCACAGTAGCATTTCTTTGATGCGCATTCCGAACACAGTTGGGAATATGAGCCAGGTTATACTTACTTGCTTATCAGCAGGGCTAGTAAGGCAGGAGACAAAAAATATATACCCCGATTATATCCCCTGATATAATTAACGTGTCCACCTGCTAAAGCACGGAAACCGAGAATAGGAGAAGTTTACATCTCTCTTTATTATTACACATAAATCATTTGGAAATTATTTCCACTTTTGGACCAATGCTCTGAGAGTGGATAAAGCTGTGTGAGAAGATTTTATCCTTTCCCCGCGGAGATAATTTTCTTCTGCCCATTAATATTTGTTTGTTGATCCGCTTTTCGCGGAGTATTAAAAATTAAACTTAATTTTCATAAAAGAAGTTAAAGCGTTATTGGGCGGTGCGACGCGGTGGGTTGGGGTATATTTTGTATTGGAAACTTATCAGAACTAAATAATCTGTGCTTTACGGTTTCACAGATTTTTCTGATTATCGGCAGATAAGAAATAAGCAATAAAAACTGAAAACACAAACCCAAAAGAAGTAAAACGAAAGCACTGGATATTGGGCGTGCGGTTCGCTATCGCAGCTGGCAATCCGTGCGCCATCTGCCGGATTGTATCCCAATACACCTGTCGCCGCACCTCCCGCACCCCCCACACTACCCACCCGTACGGACACGTGCGCGAGGGTCTCGATTTCCATCTCGAATATCTAATGCACCTCTCGTTGGTGAAGGTAGGGTTTTATTCCCACCTCGGGCTAAAACATGTTGTACATCGGTGTTGACCGTTAAGAAATTGTCAGTAGTTACCAAAGTCAAAGTCAAATATTTCTTTATTCAAATATGCACATAGATGGCAGTTTTGATGCGTACACTATACATATGTAAAATATGACATTGAAGTGAGTTGATGGCGATAACTGAATTCGTCAACTCAAAATTAAAGCTAAAATTACGAGGGTGCCAAACGGTCTAAGTATAATCCCACAACAAACGTAGCCGGTTTTTTTTTGTTGTCACCATCTCACATTGTCATTTAAAACTATTAACCTATTACCGTTACGGAGTAAGGAAATTCGCGCTGCCTTTTTCTCCCAGATCGTGGAAAAACGTCGGTCGCAGTTATATTTACTAACTAACGTAGGTAATAACTACGTGATAATATTATAAGTGAAAACCCTAGAAATGTTTAGCTGTATTGATGTTAGCTTTATTTTTGCCGCGATGCCGTGTACTGCGATCATAACTTATTACAACAAGACTTTAACATTGACAGCGCAAATAAAACTCATTCTAATAATTCAGAAGATTCATTTTTTTTAGTAATAATTGACGGACCAAGTAGATGGTTAGCGGAAAACCGTAATCTATAAACAGAGCAACACTTCGCGGGCATGTCAGCAGTCGGCAACTCGTCTTACAAAGTACGAGGCGTAGGTGTTAAACGTCATGCGCCTGACATTATACCAGCTCTGTCACAAAAAGCTCTCCACTGCTGATTCTTTAAAGTAGGTGGGTTAAAATGTAGGTAGACCGTCTCGTCCGGCTGGTCGCCACATCACCACAAGAAAACGTGCCCCCATGCGTTTCCCATGGCCCACATGCTGCAAATACATACAACGCGCGACAGATAAATCATGGCCTAACCGGGATCCGAACCGGCGACTCCGCGGTGTCGGCCTCTAACCGGGTCAACTATTTGCGGCTGATTTATATCCCGCCGGAGAGATTTCTACGGTTTAGGAGGATGCTGCGATGTGAAATAGGGCTTGGAACATAACTCACGCACCTTGAATGTTAAACGGCATTTCTGGGGTATGATCTTTTGATAGGATAATTGGAAACAAAATGTCAGTGTGAGATTTATAGTAGTATGTACTATTAGTCTAGAAAAAAAGAAATTGATTGTGCTTTTCTAAATTTTATTCGCAGTATAAAATAATAAGACGGAAACCTTTCTGGCGTAGCGCTGTGGTCTTATAAGTGCGTGGTCCCGGATTTGATTCTCGGCAGGAGAAATTTGGGAAATGTAAATTCGAAAGTGTGCTTGCTTGTTATTTAGTTTGAACTAAGCTCATCAACTTGATTATGAATAAATGAATGAATGAATACACTTTTATAGTACACCACAGAGAAAATTTACAGAGATACAAATACAACAGCACAATAAGGTAGAACGTACAATTTGGCGGCCTTATCGCTAAATAGCGATCTCTTCCGGGCAACCAAAGGCATACAAGAAAATGCTATACGAAATTAGTAGGTGGTACAACAAACATTTGCATTGAAAAGACGGAGAGTAACATGTGCTACTTTTCATCTCAGGAAAACAAACGGTTCCCACGGGATTTGTAAGAAACAGTAATAAACGCGAAGACGAAGAAGGTGGGACAGTGTCGGCCAGTAGTCTTACAAGGATCTTTTAATTTTCTATCATATTATAAGCCATTTAGCTTTGCGGGGCACATCAAAGCCTCGCGTCTACAAACGGCATGACATCACCGTGCAAAGCTGTTTTCCTGTCGCCCGTCATCCTTGCAAATGTATGACAGAGCCACATTGTCTATTGAATTGTATCAAATGATTGTTTGTTTGAATACAATGTACTGTAGATGCATCCACACTCCGTAGCCATATAATATAAACAAACAGATTTAATTATTAACTCGCTAGCCGACTTCAACAAGAAGTTTCTTTTCACCGTTGTCTCCTTCATCGGTAGAGTAAATTTCGTTTGTGAAGTTACTGTTTTGAATTACTTTTAGATAGATATATTTGCGAACTTTGAAATGTGATATTCACATTGCAAAATTTGGGAATAACTCTGATGACAAAGACGTAGTTTCATAGAAAAGGTAACAATACGTTTTTATACTAGTACTCGGGTCTCGGCACAGGTGGCTACCTTTTCGAACGCCCTTGGCCCTCCTATTATTTATTTGAACACATTGAGTCGAGTGCTCACGCGTTAGTCTACAGAAAGTTAAATGTTACAGTAATATTATAAAGTGGGTAAATAATTAAACTTTTTCATCTAAAAATTCATATTTGCCAGATATTTTATTCAATTATGCTGATAATTATAATTTATATTTAACATTTAAATCTATATTTGATTGACAATGAGTTGGTCGGTATTTTGGTATAAATACGATTACATTATCGATACACTTCAGTCTCGAACGGATTCGAACGATGCAAATAAACCTATTAACTCCATTTGAGAGCGATTAGTAAATTGACAGATCAGAACATCCTTACAGTTTGAACATCCTTCGTCTTCCCGCGGGTGTCGGATAATAAAAGTGCAGAGGTTGAGGTCCTAGCACAGAACAAGAAACCGTGTACACGACTAATATGGAAGCATCAAAACCACTCCACTTAAGTAGTGTTTCACGAACAAACGGTTAGTCATTTTATAGCAGTTGACACTAATATACAGATGTATATATTTTACCTCTTATGTTCTAAACGTTTACCATAAAATGAGAAAATGAGTAAAAGTTTGTGAGCTAGCAACATTCCGAGTGTGAAACGTGCGCGAAGCGTTTTCACTGTTTTGGACGCAATGCACTGTATACAATTATGGCTGAATGAGGCTTTGATTCCAGGGTCAGTTAAGTGAGTAGCATTGGTTTTTCTATCAAACAAATCTTAGTACCAACCAGCACAGAGTTTAGAAATTGGCGGTGATTCAGTGCAACTGTGTTTACGCACACACTTGTGCATTATAACATCTCCCGCCTAGTTGGAAAACCGCTGTGGACGAAATAGGTCAGGGAATCATTCGAACGTGAAATCGCTAATATTCATATTATGTATTGACAAAATTTCCCTTTAAATATATTAGACAGTTAATATGAATAACAGCTGTGCTGAGTAACAGTGTTCTATAACTTCAAAAATTGTCGCAGTCTGTATAGACATTCATTTCCTGGCATCACAAAGTACAACAAAAAGCTACACAAGATGTCGGCATTTTCCACATAGCGATTAGAATTGCGTGCGCGTCGACGTAAAAGCGATTATGTTCACACAAATGGCATGTTGTGTTGACCACTTCGCTCTCCGTAGGCTCGCGCTAGGAAGCCTAGCCCAGCACGTGATGCACGCGTGGCAGCTTAGGTTTTTCTTTGTTTAGAAATAAATATTTACATATTTATTAACCCGCAATTACTTTAGAAGTGGTACAGCTGTTCGTGGCGTCGCCCGGTTTTGGGGTTTTTCTCGTAGCTGAATTTATTTATTGATTTATCTATTCATTAGACACACCAGCAATTAATTGTAGCAAAATTCATAAAAAAATAATTGTATTAGAATTACAAATTCTGTCTAGTGCTACAATAACCAATTATCGGTGTATATAGCATTATTATTGTCACTCCGGTCAAAATATATTGTGAAATATTGATAATTAATATAAAATTTTAAATTTATAGAAAGATAGGTTATTATTAATATTTCATTAACATGCAATTTTGTTTCCTAAACTTTCGAAGGAATCGTGAAAGATATCAATGTCAGGGTTGGTCAAGTTGTTGTTACTATTTACTAGACGATTAATTGGAGCGAATCTCTCTCGAACTTTACTTGACATGGTGCATCATTTATATTAGACCATCTGTTGGCTGCGTTATTCGGCCCGTTTTTTACAAATCCCGCGGGAACCGTTTGTTTTTCTGGTATACAAAGTAGCCCATGTTACTCTCCGTCCTTCAAAATAATTCTATGCCAAAGAAAAAACCACACTTTCTTAACCACACGTTAGCCAAGCGTTGGTTTACATATAATATGTAGAGTAAAAATACCTTAAACTGAGAACATGCCCTGAATTAGTTGATATTCTTTGAATTGTAAATAAATAATTATGAGGTTATAGGAAAACACTGTTCACTGTTAAGCCAGTAGGTACTGCTAAATAATGAATAGGTATGCATAGCTGTTGGGAAGTTAATGTTGAGAATCGATTGACGTCATTTCTCAGGTACGGGGAATTGACTGTGTAGGTGAAGTTAGCAGAGCATTTGCCAGCAGATCAAAAATAAAACGGAGTTCTCTTCGCATGCAGCTGAGTTCTAGAGTTCCTGATGATTTTTACGAATAGTTCTGGCGTTTTTACCCCCAAAAAAAGGGTGTCAAAAAATGATCTGCTAACTTCCGATAGCAGATCATTTTCGAGCAAATCAAAATTTGATGCTTGTTCTGGACGCATGCAGCTTAGATCTATAGTTCCTGATACTTTTTAATAATAGTTCTGTCGTAAATACTGAAAAAAAAATACTTAAAGAAAACAACCCTAAACATCCTATCGTACACAAAGACCTTTGAATAAAACATTTTTTAGACCCGTACTCTCTCGAAACTCTTTTCTTTCTCACACATCAGTATATAAACTATAATAAAAAAATATTAAAGTTCTTATAAATCAAGTTTCAGAGTCACCACAACAAACATGAAAATTTATTTTCTTAAATAATTACATAAAATAATACAAAACATTTGTTTTTGAAAACCCTACCTATTAAAGGGGTAAGAACTCTTTAGTTTCTGTTGAAGCATCATAACGCCTGAAACATAACATAAAACCAAGCCTCAAACACTGTTATTCGAGACTGCATATCAGACGTCAATATTTTCAATCCAAAAGAATTATATGAGGAATTATTTTTTTGAAAACCCATTAAACCTCACAGCTAAGAAGTCTTAAATTTCTGATAGAACGCTACTTACACTATAACACGATAAAAATTCAAGCCTAGAACACACGTACTTTAGACTGCATATCACACTTCAATATTTTAATGTCTAAAAAATTAAATAACAGAAAGTATAATTTTTTTTGGCAACCCTATAGACCCGACAGCCTAGAACTCTTAAAATTCCGATAGATCACTACTAACACTAAAACATAATTAAAATTGAAGCCTAGAACACTCGTACTTTAGAGTACATATCACACGTCAACATTTTAATGTCTAAAAAATTAAATAACAGAAAGTATAATTTTTTTTGGCAACCCTATAGACCACACAGCCTAGAACTGTTTAATTACTGATAAAACACTTCATACACTATAATACAATTAAAATTCAAGCCTAGAACACACGTACTTTAAACTGCATATCACACGTCAATATTTTAATATCGAATAAATTACATAACAGAAAGTTTAATTATTTTTGGCAACCCTATATTTCACACAGCCTAGAACTCTTCTGTTTCCGATAGAACACTACTAACACTATAACATAATTAAAATTCAAGCCTAGAACACTCGTACTTTAGACTGCATATCACACGTCAATATTTTAATGTCTAAAAAATTAAATAAAAGAAAGTATAATTTTTTTTGGCAACCCTATATTCCACACAGCCTAGAACTCTTTTGTTTCCGATAGAACACTACTAACACTATAACATAATTAAAATTCAAGCCTAGAACACTCGTACTTTAGACTGCATATCACACGTCAATATTTTAATATCGAAAAAATTACATAACAGAAAGTTTAACTATTTTTGGCAACCCTATATTCCACACAGCCTAGAACTCTTTTGTTTCCGATAGAACACTATTTACACTATAACATAATTAAAATTCAAGCCTAGAACACTCGTACTTTAGACTGCATATCACACGTCAATATTTTAATATCGAAAAATTAGATTACTTGATTTGAATTTTTTTTAAGAAACCCATCCTACAGCCTAGAACTCTTTAAATTCCGATAGATCACTACTAACACTAAAACATAATTAAAATTGAAGCCTAGAACACTCGTACTTTAGACTGCATATCACACGTCAATATTTTAATGTCTAAAAAATTAAATAACAGAAAGTATAATTTTTTTTGGCAACCCTATAGACCACACAGCCTAGAACTCTTTAATTACTGATAGAACACTTCTTACACTATAACACAATTAAAATTGAAGCCTAGAACACACATACTTTAGACTGCATATCACACGTCAATATTTTAATATCGAAAAAATTACATAACAGAAAGTTTAATTATTTTTGGCAACCCTATATTCCACACAGCCTAGAACTCTTCAGTTTCCGATAGAACACTACTAACACTATAACATAATTAAAATTCAAGCCTAGAACACTCGTACTTTAGACTGCATATCACACGTCAATATTTTAATATCGAAAAATTAGATTACTTGATTTGTATTTTTTTTAAGAAACCCATCCTACAGCCTAGAACTCTTTAAATTCCGATAGATCACTACTAACACTAAAACAAAATTAAAATTGAAGCCTAGAACACTCGTACTTTAGAGTACATATCACACGTCAACATTTTAATGTCTAAAAAATTAAATAACAGAAAGTATAATTTTTTTTGGCAACCCTATAGACCACACAGCCTAGAACTGTTTAATTACTGATAAAACACTTCATACACTATAATACAATTAAAATTCAAGCCTAGAACACACGTACTTTAAACTGCATATCACACGTCAATATTTTAATATCGAATAAATTACATAACAGAAAGTTTAATTATTTTTGGCAACCCTATATTTCACACAGCCTAGAACTCTTCTGTTTCCGATAGAACACTACTAACACTATAACATAATTAAAATTCAAGCCTAGAACACTCGTACTTTAGACTGCATATCACACGTCAATATTTTAATGTCTAAAAAATTAAATAAAAGAAAGTATAATTTTTTTTGGCAACCCTATATTCCACACAGCCTAGAACTCTTTTGTTTCCGATAGAACACTACTAACACTATAACATAATTAAAATTCAAGCCTAGAACACTCGTACTTTAGACTGCATATCACACGTCAATATTTTAATATCGAAAAAATTACATAACAGAAAGTTTAACTATTTTTGGCAACCCTATATTCCACACAGCCTAGAACTCTTTAGTTTCCGATAGAACACTATTTACACTATAACATAATTAAAATTCAAGCCTAGAACACTCGTACTTTAGACTGCATATCACACGTCAATATTTTAATATCGAAAAATTAGATTACTTGATTTGAATTTTTTTTAAGAAACCCATCCTACAGCCTAGAACTCTTTAAATTCCGATAGATCACTACTAACACTAAAACATAATTAAAATTGAAGCCTAGAACACTCGTACTTTAGACTGCATATCACACGTCAATATTTTAATGTCTAAAAAATTAAATAACAGAAAGTATAATTTTTTTTGGCAACCCTATAGACCACACAGCCTAGAACTCTTTAATTACTGATAGAACACTTCTTACACTATAACACAATTAAAATTGAAGCCTAGAACACACATACTTTAGACTGCATATCACACGTCAATATTTTAATATCGAAAAAATTACATAACAGAAAGTTTAATTATTTTTGGCAACCCTATATTCCACACAGCCTAGAACTCTTCAGTTTCCGATAGAACACTACTAACACTATAACATAATTAAAATTCAAGCCTAGAACACTCGTACTTTAGACTGCATATCACACGTCAATATTTTAATATCGAAAAATTAGATTACTTGATTTGTATTTTTTTTAAGAAACCCATCCTACAGCCTAGAACTCTTTAAATTCCGATAGATCACTACTAACACTAAAACAAAATTAAAATTGAAGCCTAGAACACTCGTACTTTAGACTGCATATCACACGTAAATATTTTAATGTCTAAAAAATTAAATAACAGAGTGTATAATTTTTTTTGGCAACCCTATAGACCACACAGCCTAGAACTCTTTAATTTTTGATAAACCACTTCCTACACTATGACACAATTAAAATTCAAGCCTAGAACACTCGTACTTTAGACTGCATATCACACGTCAATATTTAAATTTCAGAAAAAATGTATTACTTGAGTTATATTTTTTTTTAGAAACCCTTGACATACCACAGCCTAGAACTCTTTTGTTTCCGATAGAACACTACTAACACTACAACACAATTAAAATTCAAGCCTAGAACACTCGTACTTTAGACTGCATAGCACACGTCAATATTTTAATATCGAATAAATTACATAACAGAAAGTTTAATTATTTTTGGCAACCCTTTATTCCACACAGCCTAGAACTCTTTTGTTTCCGATAGAACACTACTAACACTATAATATAATTTAAATTCAAGCCTAGAACACTCGTACTTTAGACTGCATATCACACGTCAATATTTTAATATCGAAAAATTAAATTACTTGGTTTGTATTTTTTTTTAAGAAACCCATCCTACAGCCTAGAACTCTTTTGTTTCCGATAGAACACTACTTACACTAAAACATAATTAAAATTGAAGCCTAGAACACTCGTACTTTAGACTGCATATCACACGTCAATATTTTAATATCGAATAAATTACATAACAGAAAGTTTAATTATTTTTGGCAACCCTATATTCCACACAGCCTAGAACTCTTTAATTTTTGATAAAACACTACTAACACTACAACACAATTAAAATTCAAGTCTAGAACACTCGTACTTTAGACTGCATATCACACGTCAATATTTAAATTTCAGAAAAATTTTATTACTTGAGTTGTATTTTTTTTCGAAACCTTTGACATACCACAGCCTAGAACTCTTTTGTTTCCGATAGAACACTACTAACAATATAACATAATTAAAATTCAAGCCTAGAACACTCGTACTTTTGACTGCATATCACACGTCAATATTTAAATTTCAGAAAAAATTTATTACTTGAGTTGTATTTTTTTTCGAAACCTTTGACATACCACAGCCTAGAACTCTTTTGTTTCCGATAGAACACTACTAACAATATAACATAATTAAAATTCAAGCCTAGAACACTCGTACTTTTGACTGCATATCACACGTCAATATTTAAATATCGAAAAAATTACATAACAGACAGTTTAATTATTTTTGGCAACCCTATATTCCACACAGCCTAGAACTCTTTTGTTTCCGATAGAACACTACTAACACTATAACATAATTAATATACAAGCCTAGAACACTCGTTCTTTAGACTGCATATCACACGTCAATATTTTCATATCGAAAAAATTAAATAACAGAAAGTATAATTATTTTTGGCAACCCTATAGACCACACAGCCTAGAACTCTTTAATTACTGATAGAACACTTCTTACACTATATCAAAATTAAAATTCAAGCCTAGAACACACGTACTTTAGACTGCATATCACACGTCAATATTTTAATATCGAAAAATTAGATTACTTGGTTTGTATTTTTTTTAAGAAACCCATCCTACAGCCTAAAACTCTTTTGTTTCCGATAGAACACTACTAACACTATAACATAATTAAAATTCAAGCCTAGAACACTCGTACTTTAGACTGCATATCACACGTCAATATTTAAATATCGAAAAAATTACATAACAGACAGTTTAATTATTTTTGGCAACCCTATATTCCACACAGCCTAGAACTCTTTTGTTTCCGATAGAACACTACTAACACTATAATATAATTAAAATTCAAGCCTAGAACACTCGTACTTTAGACTGCATATCACACGTCAATATTTTAATATCGAAAAATTAAATTACTTGGTTTGTATTTTTTTTTAAGAAACCCATCCTACAGCCTAGAACTCTTTTGTTTCCGATAGAACACTACTTACACTAAAACATAATTAAAATTGAAGCCTAGAACACTCGTACTTTAGACTGCATATCACACGTCAATATTTTAATATCGAAAAAATTAAATAACAGAAAGTATAATTATTTTTGGCAACCCTATAGACCACACAGCCTAGAACTCTTTAATTACTGATAGAACACTTCTTACACTATATCACAATTAAAATTCAAGCCTAGAACACACGTACTTTAGACTGCATATCACACGTCAATATTTTAATATCGAAAAAATTACATAACAGAAAGTTTAATTATTTTTGGCAACCCTATATTCCACACAGCCTAGAACTCTTTAATTTTTGATAAAACACTACTAACACTATAACATAATTAAAATTCAAGCCTAGAACTCTCGTACTTTAGACTGCATATCACATGTCAATATTTTAATATCGAAAAATTAGATTACTTGGTTTGTATTTTTTTTAAGAAACCCATCCTACAGCCTAAAACTCTTTTGTTTCCGATAGAACACTACTTACACTAAAACATAATTAAAATTGAAGCCTAGAACACTCGTACTTTAGACTGCATATCACACGTAAATATTTTAATGTCTAAAAAATTAAATAACAGAGTGTATAATCTTTTTTGGCAACCCTATAGACCACACAGCCTAGAACTCTTTTATTTTTGATAAACCACTTCCTACACTATGACACAATTAAAATTCAAGCCTAGAACACTCGTACTTTAGACTGCATATCACACGTCAATATTTTAATATCGAATAAATTACATAACAGAAAGTTTAATTTTTTTTGGCAACCCTATATTCCACACAGCCTAGAACTCTTTTGTTTCCGATAGAACACAACTAACACTATAATATAATTAAAATTCAAGCCTAGAACACTCGTACTTTAGACTGCATATCACACGTCAATATTTTAATGTCTAAAAAATTAAATAACAGAGTGTATAATCTTTTTTGGCAACCCTATAGACCACACAGCCTAGAACTCTTTAATTTTTGATAAACCACTTCCTACACTATGACACAATTAAAATTCAAGCCTAGAACTCTCGTACTTTAGACTGCATATCACATGTCAATATTTTAATATCGAAAAATTAGATTACTTGGTTTGTATTTTTTTTAAGAAACCCATCCTACAGCCTAAAACTCTTTTGTTTCCGATAGAACACTACTTACACTAAAACATAATTAAAATTGAAGCCTAGAACACTCGTACTTTAGACTGCATATCACACGTAAATATTTTAATGTCTAAAAAATTAAATAACAGAGTGTATAATCTTTTTTAGCAACCCTATAGACCACACAGCCTAGAACTCTTTAATTTTTGATAAACCACTTCCTACACTATGACACAATTAAAATTCAAGCCTAGAACACTCGTACTTTAGACTGCATATCACACGTCAATATTTTAATATCGAATAAATTACATAACAGAAAGTTTAATTATTTTTGGCAACCCTATATTCCACACAGCCTAGAACTCTTTTGTTTCCGATAGAACACAACTAACACTATAATATAATTAAAATTCAAGCCTAGAACACTCGTACTTTAGACTGCATATCACACGTCAATATTTTAATATCGAAAAATTAAATTACTTGGTTTGTATTTTTTTTTAAGAAACCCATCCTACAGCCTAGAACTCTTTTGTTTCCGATAGAACACTACTTACACTAAAACATAATTAAAATTGAAGCCTAGAACACTCGTACTTTAGACTGCATATCACACGTCAATATTTTAATATCGAATAAATTACATAACAGAAAGTTTAATTATTTTTGGCAACCCTATATTTCACACAGCCTAGAACTCTTCTGTTTCCGATAGAACACTACTAACACTATAATATAATTAAAATTCAAGCCAAGAACACTCGTACTTTAGACTGCATATCACACGTCAATATTTTAATATCGAAAAAATTACATAACAGAAAGTTTAATTATTTTTGGCAACCCTATATTCCACACAGCCTAGAACTCTTTAATTTTTGATAAAACACTACTAACACTATAACATAATTAAAATTCAAGCCTAGAACTCTCGTACTTTAGACTGCATATCACATGTCAATATTTTAATATCGAAAAATTAGATTACTTGGTTTGTATTTTTTTTAAGAAACCCATCCTACAGCCTAAAACTCTTTTGTTTCCGATAGAACACTACTTACACTAAAACATAATTAAAATTGAAGCCTAGAACACTCGTACTTTAGACTGCATATCACACGTAAATATTTTAATGTCTAAAAAATTAAATAACAGAGTGTATAATTTTTTTTGGCAACCCTATAGACCACACAGCCTAGAACTCTTTAATTTTTGATAAACCACTTCCTACACTATGACACAATTAAAATTCAAGCCTAGAACACTCGTACTTTAGACTGCATATCACACGTCAATATTTTAATATCGAATAAATTACATAACAGAAAGTTTAATTATTTTTGGCAACCCTGTATTCCACACAGCCTAGAACTCTTTTGTTTCCGATAGAACACAACTAACACTATAATATAATTAAAATTCAAGCCTAGAACACTCGTACTTTAGACTGCATATCACACGTCAATATTTTAATATCGAAAAATTAAATTACTTGGTTTGTATTTTTTTTTAAGAAACCCATCCTACAGCCTAGAACTCTTTTGTTTCCGATAGAACACTACTTACACTAAAACATAATTAAAATTGAAGCCTAGAACACTCGTACTTTAGACTGCATATCACACGTCAATATTTTAATATCGAATAAATTACATAACAGAAAGTTTAATTATTTTTGGCAACCCTATATTTCACACAGCCTAGAACTCTTCTGTTTCCGATAGAACACTACTAACACTATAATATAATTAAAATTCAAGCCAAGAACACTCGTACTTTAGACTGCATATCACACGTCAATATTTTAATATCGAAAAAATTACATAACAGAAAGTTTAATTATTTTTGGCAACCCTATATTCCACACAGCCTAGAACTCTTTAATTTTTGATAAAACACTACTAACACTATAACATAATTAAAATTCAAGCCTAGAACTCTCGTACTTTAGACTGCATATCACATGTCAATATTTTAATATCGAAAAATTAGATTACTTGGTTTGTATTTTTTTTAAGAAACCCATCCTACAGCCTAGAACTCTTTTGTTTCCGATAGAACACTACTTACACTAAAACATAATTAAAATTGAAGCCTAGAACACTCGTACTTTAGACTGCATATCACACGTCAATATTTTAATATCGAATAAATTACATAACAGAAAGTTTAACTATTTTTGGCAACCCTATAGACAACACAGCCTAGAACTCTTTAATTTTTGATAAAACACTTCTTACACTATAACACAATTAAAATTCAAGCCTAGAACACTTGTACTTTAGACTGCATATCACACGTCAATATTTTAATATCGAATAAATTACATAACAGAAAGTTTAATTATTTTTGGCAACCCTATATTCCACACAGCCTAGAACTCTTTAATTTTTGATAAAACACTACTAACACTACAACACAATTAAAATTCAAGTCTAGAACACTCGTACTTTAGACTGCATATCACACGTCAATATTTTAATATCGAATAAATTACATAACAGAAAGTTTAATTATTTTTGGCAACCCTATATTCCACACAGCCTAGAACTCTTTAATTTTTGATAAAACACTACTAACACTCGTACTTTAGACTGCATATCACACGTCAATATTTTAATATCGAATAAATTACATAACAGAAAGTTTAATTATTTTTGGCAACCCTATATTCCACACAGCCTAGAACTCTTTTGTTTCCGATAGAACACAACTAACACTATAATATAATTAAAATTCAAGCCTAGAACACTCGTACTTTAGACTGCATATCACACGTCAATATTTTAATATCGAAAAATTAAATTACTTGGTTTGTATTTTTTTTAAGAAACCCATCCTACAGCCTAAAACTCTTTTGTTTCCGATAGAACACTACTAACACTATAACATAATTAAAATTCAAGCCTAGAACACTCGTACTTTAGACTGCATATCACACGTCAATATTTAAATATCGAAAAAATTACATAACAGACAGTTTAATTATTTTTGGCAACCCTATATTCCACACAGCCTAGAACTCTTTTGTTTCCGATAGAACACTACTAACACTATAATATAATTAAAATTCAAGCCTAGAACACTCGTACTTTAGACTGCATATCTCACGTCAATATTTTAATATCGAAAAATTAAATTACTTGGTTTGTATTTTTTTTTAAGAAACCCATCCTACAGCCTAGAACTCTTTTGTTTCCGATAGAACACTACTTACACTAAAACATAATTAAAATTGAAGCCTAGAACACTCGTACTTTAGACTGCATATCACACGTCAATATTTTAATATCGAATAAATTACATAACAGAAAGTTTAACTATTTTTGGCAACCCTATAGACAACACAGCCTAGAACTCTTTAATTTTTGATAAAACACTTCTTACACTATAACACAATTAAAATTCAAGCCTAGAACACTTGTACTTTAGACTGCATATCACACGTCAATATTTTAATATCGAATAAATTACATAACAGAAAGTTTAATTATTTTTGGCAACCCTATATTCCACACAGCCTAGAACTCTTTAATTTTTGATAAAACACTACTAACACTACAACACAATTAAAATTCAAGTCTAGAACACTCGTACTTTAGACTGCATATCACACGTCAATATTTAAATTTCAGAAAAATTTAATTACTTGAGTTGTATTTTTTTTCGAAACCTTTGACATACCACAGCCTAGAACTCTTTTGTTTCCGATAGAACACTACTAACAATATAACATAATTAAAATTTAAGCCTAGAACACTCGTACTTTAGACTGCATATCTCACGTCAATATTTTAATATCGAAAAATTAAATTACTTGGTTTGTATTTTTTTTTAAGAAACCCATCCTACAGCCTAGAACTCTTTTGTTTCCGATAGAACACTACTTACACTAAAACATAATTAAAATTGAAGCCTAGAACACTCGTACTTTAGACTGCATATCACACGTCAATATTTTAATATCGAAAAAATTAAATAACAGAAAGTATAATTATTTTTGGCAACCCTATAGACCACACAGCCTAGAACTCTTTAATTACTGATAGAACACTTCTTACACTATATCACAATTAAAATTCAAGCCTTGAACACACGTACTTTAGACTGCATATCACACGTCAATATTTTAATATCGAAAAAATTACATAACAGAAAGTTTAATTATTTTTGGCAACCCTATATTCCACACAGCCTAGAACTCTTTAATTTTTGATAAAACACTACTAACACTATAACATAATTAAAATTCAAGCCTAGAACTCTCGTACTTTAGACTGCATATCACATGTCAATATTTTAATATCGAAAAATTAGATTACTTGGTTTGTATTTTTTTTAAGAAACCCATCCTACAGCCTAAAACTCTTTTGTTTCCGATAGAACACTACTTACACTAAAACATAATTAAAATTGAAGCCTAGAACACTCGTACTTTAGACTGCATATCACACGTAAATATTTTAATGTCTAAAAAATTAAATAACAGAGTGTATAATTTTTTTTGGCAACCCTATAGACCACACAGCCTAGAACTCTTTAATTTTTGATAAACCACTTCCTACACTATGACACAATTAAAATTCAAGCCTAGAACACTCGTACTTTAGACTGCATATCACACGTCAATATTTTAATATCGAAAAAATTACATAACAGAAAGTTTAATTATTTTTGGCAACCCTATATTCCACACAGCCTAGAACTCTTTTGTTTCCGATAGAACACAACTAACACTATAATATAATTAAAATTCAAGCCTAGAACACTCGTACTTTAGACTGCATATCACACGTCAATATTTTAATATCGAAAAATTAAATTACTTGGTTTGTATTTTTTTTTAAGAAACCCATCCTACAGCCTAGAACTCTTTTGTTTCCGATAGAACACTACTTACACTAAAACATAATTAAAATTGAAGCCTAGAACACTCGTACTTTAGACTGCATATCACACGTCAATATTTTAATATCGAATAAATTACATAACAGAAAGTTTAATTATTTTTGGCAACCCTATATTTCACACAGCCTAGAACTCTTCTGTTTCCGATAGAACACTACTAACACTATAATATAATTAAAATTCAAGCCAAGAACACTCGTACTTTAGACTGCATATCACACGTCAATATTTTAATATCGAAAAAATTAAATAACAGAAAGTTTAATTATTTTTGGCAACCCTATATTCCACACAGCCTAGAACTCTTTAATTTTTGATAAAACACTACTAACACTATAACATAATTAAAATTCAAGCCTAGAACTCTCGTACTTTAGACTGCATATCACATGTCAATATTTTAATATCGAAAAATTAGATTACTTGGTTTGTATTTTTTTTAAGAAACCCATCCTACAGCCTAGAACTCTTTTGTTTCCGATAGAACACTACTTACACTAAAACATAATTAAAATTGAAGCCTAGAACACTCGTACTTTAGACTGCATATCACACGTAAATATTTTAATGTCTAAAAAATTAAATAACAGAGTGTATAATCTTTTTTGGCAACCCTATAGACCACACAGCCTAGAACTCTTTAATTTTTGATAAACCACTTCCTACACTATGACACAATTAAAATTCAAGCCTAGAACACTCGTACTTTAGACTGCATATCACACGTCAATATTTTAATATCGAATAAATTACATAACAGAAAGTTTAATTATTTTTGGCAACCCTATATTCCACACAGCCTAGAACTCTTTTGTTTCCGATAGAACACATCTAACACTATAATATAATTAAAATTCAAGCCTAGAACACTCGTACTTTAGACTGCATATCACACGTCAATATTTTAATATCGAAAAATTAAATTACTTGGTTTGTATTTTTTTTTAAGAAACCCATCCTACAGCCTAGAACTCTTTTGTTTCCGATAGAACACTACTTACACTAAAACATTATTAAAATTGAAGCCTAGAACACTCGTACTTTAGACTGCATATCACACGTCAATATTTTAATATCGAATAAATTACATAACAGAAAGTTTAATTATTTTTGGCAACCCTATATTTCACACAGCCTAGAACTCTTCTGTTTCCGATAGAACACTACTAACACTATAACATAATTAAAATTCAAGCCTAGAACTCTCGTACTTTAGACTGCATATCACACGTCAATATTTTAATATCGAAAAATTAAATTACTTGGTTTGTATTTTTTTTTAAGAAACCCATCCTACAGCCTAGAACTCTTTTGTTTCCGATAGAACACTACTTACACTAAAACATAATTAAAATTGAAGCCTAGAACACTCGTACTTTAGACTGCATATCACACGTCAATATTTTCATATCGAAAAAATTTAATAACAGAAAGTATAATTATTTTTGGCAACCCTATAGACCACACAGCCTAGAACTCTTTAATTACTGATAGAACACTTCTTACACTTTATCACAATTAAAATTCAAGCCTAGAACACACGTACTTTAGACTGCATATCACACGTCAATATTTTAATATCGAAAAAATTACATAACAGAAAGTTTAATTATTTTTGGCAACCCTATATTCCACACAGCCTAGAACTCTTTAATTTTTGATAAAACACTACTAACACTACAACACAATTAAAATTCAAGCCTAGAACTCTCGTACTTTAGACTGCATATCACATGTCAATATTTTAATATCGAAAAATTAGATTACTTGGTTTGTATTTTTTTTAAGAAACCCATCCTACAGCCTAAAACTCTTTTGTTTCCGATAGAACACTACTTACACTAAAACATAATTAAAATTGAAGCCTAGAACACTCGTACTTTAGACTGCATATCACACGTAAATATTTTAATATCGAATAAATTAAATAACAGAAAGTATAATTATTTTTGGCAACCCTATAGACCACACAGCCTAGAACTCTTTAATTACTGATAGAACACTTCTTACACTATATCACAATTAAAATTCAAGCCTAGAACACACGTACTTTAGACTGCATATCACACGTCAATATTCTTAACGGAGTTCCTCTTAAAAGAGTCACAGAGTTTAAATATCTAGGGCATATTGTTACGGAAGACATGTCTGATATAAAAGATATAGAAAGGGAGCGCAGGGCGTTGGCAGTCCGATGCAATATGGTAGCTCGCAGGTTTGCACGTTGCAACAAACAAGTAAAAATAACTCTCTTTAAGGCATATTGCCAAACTTTCTACACGTGCAGCCTGTGGGTGTCATATACGCAGAGGACCTACAATGACCTGCGCGTCCAATATAATAATGGATTCAGGGTGCTGATGGAGCTGCCGAGGTTCTGCAGTGCGTCACTGATGTTTGCTGAGGCTCGTACCGACGATTTTTATGCAATTATGAGAAAAAGAGCAGCATCGGTGATGAGCAGAATCCGTGGTAGCTCCAACGGCATTCTGAAGACTTTGTCTGAAAAACTAGATAATCCATTTATGAGACACTGGATTGGTTTGCATATGCACTCTTAGTGTCTCATGGATGGGTATCTAGTCAAATAAATTTATATTATAATAAATAAACTAACCTAGTTACTAACATAGTCTTAAGCAATTGTTTGTATTACTAACAAAATGGATGTAATATCTGGAATAAAGATTATTATTATTATTATTATTATTAATATTTTAATATCGAAAAAAATTCGGAAGAATATATTTTCTTCGCAACCCTAAACATCGAGTAGAACCCTTTTAAGCATATGACATGCCTTAAAACAAAGTCTAGAACACTTGTATTCGAGACTGCATATCACACGTCAATATTATAATTTTGTTAAAGATATATAATAATAAGAATAATTTTTATTAGCAACCCTTAACATCTCTTAAGTTTCAGTGTTACCGATGTGTTTACAGAATTCATTAAACTACCATTAATTAATAATGTTTATTTAAGTGAATTTTTAATTTAAAATGTTTTTAAATGTTATGTTCTTAAGACGAACTTTGTATCACCTTTGGTAAAACAATCGTAGAAATAAAAAAAAAACAAATATTTTGTGTGACGTATGAAAATGTTATGTCAAAATAATTATATTTAATCTGTAACTGTCAAATTGACATTAAATTTTGTTAATGTTATTTCATGATTGTGAAATATTTATAAATTTATAATCAAACAAAAAAAAGATCCTAATCGAGCAAACTTCGGCGCCGCCTTTTAAGAGCTAGACAAATCAGCTTGGCCACTACAGCAGTTCCAATAACGGACGTAACACAGCGAAGCGGCGTTGGGTGGAGTGCGGTCAAATTTTATACATCAATTCCCACAGACGAGCGAAAAGTAAGTCATGGAAACTTGCTTGCTTGCTTGATTGCTTGCTGATTAAGAATGATGAAAAGAACTTAAAGTAGGTATCAAATTGGTGTCTTTTCAAGAGTATCTCTGGTAATTTAATTTAAAAAAAATCACAAATATGGGGAGAAATCATAAATTCAATAAAATTATAAATTTTTTTCATGTACACCTATCTCAGGAACTTTTGAAGTTGAACTTACCATGATGGTGATAACTACATTTAAACCGAGAGCTAGGAGGTTTTCATTCCAATTCATTTTCTTTTAAAATTTTAATCTTTTATTATCTCATGGACCCATTTAAGGTATTGCACATATTGTGACCAGCATCCCGGTAACAGAGTAAAAAATTGGTATAGAATAATTAAAAACATAATAGATTATTAGAATTAAACCCAATGTTTAACCCTTGAAACATATATACTCATAATTCATGTCTGTCCACAGTCTTTTGACAAGAGCTTGCTGCAGTGATCAACCTTCAAGCAGATCCTGTTTTACTTGTTGAAGTCTCTGTGAACCAAGTCCTTATGTGATAGAGCTTTCCAACTCGGCTCTAATTGTGATCAAAGTAATTTGCTTCTTTTTATGAATTCTGTCCTCTATCTATAAAGAACTTCATCAGATAATGTAAATGAGACAAATTGTTCTTATTATAATTCTTTTAATAAATATAACAAGGATGGAAATAAGGTTCAGATTTGTAAACTAAATGACTGCAAATAAAAATCATAGTTTAGTGTCTTGTGTTATTTGTGTCCTCATAGATTTACAAAAATATTTTTTATAACACTTACAAAATAAAATGCCTGTTGCAGAAGAATTGCTTTTATTGTGTTGTGGCTTTTATATTTTGTAAAAGACAACATGCATTTTCAATCTTGCCTGCAGTGATTGGATTATAATGCAAACTTGCTCTATACAAATACCTGAAAAAGATATTTGGAAATAAAACACCTGTCCATGAAACTATGTACATGATTTACTACAGTTAACTATTCAATCTAGGAGACCCTAACATGCTGTCTAAAGACAGGATTTTATTAACTTTACCTGAAACATTCTTCCAATATACCTTTACAGCGCTCTACTGCATTGTATGCAGTCACAAGTTTCATGCAAAGAGTAGTGTGGTGATTCCTCTATAGTATTTAAGATTGGGTCATCATAGTTTTCCACATAGGATGACCACTTTCACCAGAAAATCCAACCAAAATATTGGAGTTTATTAAAAAAAACTAAAACAAGTAATACCTAAAAAAAAACCTCATTCCCCATTCTCATTTATTGGAGTCAAGTGTTGGCTGAGTGGCTGACTCTGCCACACGTTGGAGTTAAGAGCAGAGCCTGGGTTGCTGGCATCCATGCACAATATATATAAATCTGAGTCACAGATTAATTATGTTATAGTGTTAGTAGTGTTTTATCAAAAATTAAAGAGTTCTAGGCTGTGTGGAATATAGGGTTGCCAAAAATAATTAAACTTTCTGTTATGTAATTTTTTCGATATTAAAATATTGACGTGTGATATGCAGTCTAAAGTACGAGTGTTCTTGGCTTGAATTTTAATTATATTATAGTGTTAGTAGTGTTCTATCGGAAACAGAAGAGTTCTAGGCTGTGTGAAATATAGGGTTGCCAAAAATAATTAAACTTTCTGTTATGTAATTTATTCGATATTAAAATATTGACGTGTGATATGCAGTCTAAAGTACGAGTGTTCTAGGCTTCAATTTTAATTATGTTTTAGTGTAAGTAGTGTTCTATCGGAAACAAAAGAGTTCTAGGCTGTAGGATGGGTTTCTTAAAAAAAAATACAAACCAAGTAATTTAATTTTTCGATATTAAAATATTGACGTGTGATATGCAGTCTAAAGTACGAGTGTTCTAGGCTTGAATTTTAATTATATTATAGTGTTAGTTGTGTTCTATCGGAAACAAAAGAGTTCTAGGCTGTGTGGAATATAGGGTTGCCAAAAATAATTAAACTTTCTGTTATGTAATTTATTCGATATTAAAATATTGACGTGTGATATGCAGTCTAAAGTACGAGTGTTCTAGGCTTGAATTTTAATTGTGTCATAGTGTAGGAAGTGGTTTATCAAAAATTAAAGAGTTCTAGGCTGTGTGGTCTATAGGGTTGCCAAAAAAAATTATACACTCTGTTATTTAATTTTTTAGACATTAAAATATTTACGTGTGATATGCAGTCTAAAGTACGAGTGTTCTAGGCTTCAATTTTAATTATGTTTTAGTGTAAGTAGTGTTCTATCGGAAACAAAAGAGTTTTAGGCTGTAGGATGGGTTTCTTAAAAAAAATACAAACCAAGTAATCTAATTTTTCGATATTAAAATATTGACATGTGATATGCAGTCTAAAGTACGAGAGTTCTAGGCTTGAATTTTAATTATGTTATAGTGTTAGTAGTGTTTTATCAAAAATTAAAGAGTTCTAGGCTGTGTGGAATATAGGGTTGCCAAAAATAATTAAACTTTCTGTTATGTAATTTTTTCGATATTAAAATATTGACGTGTGATATGCAGTCTAAAGTACGAGTGTTCTTGGCTTGAATTTTAATTATATTATAGTGTTAGTAGTGTTCTATCGGAAACAGAAGAGTTCTAGGCTGTGTGAAATATAGGGTTGCCAAAAATAATTAAACTTTCTGTTATGTAATTTATTCGATATTAAAATATTGACGTGTGATATGCAGTCTAAAGTACGAGTGTTCTAGGCTTCAATTTTAATTATGTTTTAGTGTAAGTAGTGTTCTATCGGAAACAAAAGAGTTCTAGGCTGTAGGATGGGTTTCTTAAAAAAAAATACAAACCAAGTAATTTAATTTTTCGATATTAAAATATTGACGTGTGATATGCAGTCTAAAGTACGAGTGTTCTAGGCTTGAATTTTAATTATATTATAGTGTTAGTTGTGTTCTATCGGAAACAAAAGAGTTCTAGGCTGTGTGGAATATAGGGTTGCCAAAAATAATTAAACTTTCTGTTATGTAATTTATTCGATATTAAAATATTGACGTGTGATATGCAGTCTAAAGTACGAGTGTTCTAGGCTTGAATTTTAATTGTGTCATAGTGTAGGAAGTGGTTTATCAAAAATTAAAGAGTTCTAGGCTGTGTGGTCTATAGGGTTGCCAAAAAAAATTATACACTCTGTTATTTAATTTTTTAGACATTAAAATATTTACGTGTGATATGCAGTCTAAAGTACGAGTGTTCTAGGCTTCAATTTTAATTATGTTTTAGTGTAAGTAGTGTTCTATCGGAAACAAAAGAGTTTTAGGCTGTAGGATGGGTTTCTTAAAAAAAATACAAACCAAGTAATCTAATTTTTCGATATTAAAATATTGACATGTGATATGCAGTCTAAAGTACGAGAGTTCTAGGCTTGAATTTTAATTGTGTCATAGTGTAGGAAGTGGTTTATCAAAAATTAAAGAGTTCTAGGCTGTGTGGTCTATAGGGTTGCCAAAAAAGATTATACACTCTGTTATTTAATTTTTTAGACATTAAAATATTGACGTGTGATATGCAGTCTAAAGTACGAGTGTTCTAGGCTTGAATTTTAATTATATTATAGTGTTAGTTGTGTTCTATCGGAAACAAAAGAGTTCTAGGCTGTGTGGAATATAGGGTTGCCAAAAAAAATTAAACTTTCTGTTATGTAATTTATTCGATATTAAAATATTGACGTGTGATATGCAGTCTAAAGTACGAGTGTTCGAGGCTTGAATTTTAATTGTGTCATAGTGTAGGAAGTGGTTTATCAAAAATAAAAGAGTTCTAGGCTGTGTGGTCTATAGGGTTGCCAAAAAAGATTATACACTCTGTTATTTAATTTTTTAGACATTAAAATATTTACGTGTGATATGCAGTCTAAAGTAGGAGTGTTCTAGGCTTCAATTTTAATTATGTTTTAGTGTAAGTAGTGTTCTATCGGAAACAAAAGAGTTTTAGGCTGTAGGATGGGTTTCTTAAAAAAAATACAAACCAAGTAATCTAATTTTTCGATATTAAAATATTGACATGTGATATGCAGTCTAAAGTACGAGAGTTCTAGGCTTGAATTTTAATTATGTTATAGTGTTAGTAGTGTTTTATCAAAAATTAAAGAGTTCTAGGCTGTGTGGAATATAGGGTTGCCAAAAATAATTAAACTTTCTGTTATGTAATTTTTTCGATATTAAAATATTGACGTGTGATATGCAGTCTAAAGTACGTGTGTTCTAGGCTTGAATTTTAATTGTGATATAGTGTAAGAAGTGTTCTATCAGTAATTAAAGAGTTCTAGGCTGTGTGGTCTATAGGGTTGCCAAAAATAATTATACTTTCTGTTATTTAATTTTTTCGATATTAAAATATTGACGTGTGATATGCAGTCTAAAGTACGAGTGTTCTAGGCTTCAATTTTAATTATGTTTTAGTGTAAGTAGTGTTCTATCGGAAACAAAAGAGTTCTAGGCTGTAGGATGGGTTTCTTAAAAAAAAATACAAACCAAGTAATTTAATTTTTCGATATTAAAATATTGACGTGTGATATGCAGTCTAAAGTACGAGTGTTCTAGGCTTGAATTTTAATTATATTATAGTGTTAGTAGTGTTCTATCGGAAACAAAAGAGTTCTAGGCTGTGTGGAATATAGGGTTGCCAAAAATAATTAAACTGTCTGTTATGTAATTTTTTCGATATTTAAATATTGACGTGTGATATGCAGTCTAAAGTACGAGTGTTCTAGGCTTGAATTTTAATTATGTTATAGTGTTAGTAGTGTTCTATCGGAAACAAAAGAGTTTTAGGCTGTAGGATGGGTTTCTTAAAAAAAATACAAACCAAGTAATCTAATTTTTCGATATTAAAATATTGACGTGTGATATGCAGTCTAAAGTACGTGTGTTCTAGGCTTGAATTTTAATTTTGATATAGTGTAAGAAGTGTTCTATCAGTAATTAAAGAGTTCTAGGCTGTGTGGTCTATAGGGTTGCCAAAAATAATTATACTTTCTGTTATTTAATTTTTTCGATATGAAAATATTGACGTGTGATATGCAGTCTAAAGAACGAGTGTTCTAGGCTTGTATATTAATTATGTTATAGTGTTAGTAGTGTTCTATCGGAAACAAAAGAGTTCTAGGCTGTGTGGAATATAGGGTTGCCAAAAATAATTAAACTGTCTGTTATGTAATTTTTTCGATATTTAAATATTGACGTGTGATATGCAGTCTAAAGTACGAGTGTTCTAGGCTTGAATTTTAATTATGTTATAGTGTTAGTAGTGTTCTATCGGAAACAAAAGAGTTCTAGGCTGTGGTATGTCAAGGGTTTCTAAAAAAAAATATAACTCAAGTAATAAATTTTTTCTGAAATTTAAATATTGACGTGTGATATGCAGTCAAAAGTACGAGTGTTCTAGGCTTGAATTTTAATTATGTTATATTGTTAGTAGTGTTCTATCGGAAACAAAAGAGTTCTAGGCTGTGGTATGTCAAAGGTTTCGAAAAAAAATACAACTCAAGTAATAAAATTTTTCTGAAATTTAAATATTGACGTGTGATATGCAGTCTAAAGTACGAGTGTTCTAGACTTGAATTTTAATTGTGTTGTAGTGTTAGTAGTGTTTTATCAAAAATTAAAGAGTTCTAGGCTGTGTGGAATATAGGGTTGCCAAAAATAATTAAACTTTCTGTTATGTAATTTATTCGATATTAAAATATTGACGTGTGATATGCAGTCTAAAGTACAAGTGTTCTAGGCTTGAATTTTAATTGTGTTATAGTGTAAGAAGTGTTTTATCAAAAATTAAAGAGTTCTAGGCTGTGTTGTCTATAGGGTTGCCAAAAATAATTAAACTTTCTGTTATGTAATTTATTCGATATTAAAATATTGACGTGTGATATGCAGTCTAAAGTACGAGTGTTCTAGGCTTCAATTTTAATTATGTTTTAGTGTAAGTAGTGTTCTATCGGAAACAAAAGAGTTCTAGGCTGTAGGATGGGTTTCTTAAAAAAAAATACAAACCAAGTAATTTAATTTTTCGATATTAAAATATTGACGTGTGATATGCAGTCTAAAGTACGAGTGTTCTAGGCTTGAATTTAAATTATATTATAGTGTTAGTAGTGTTCTATCGGAAACAAAAGAGTTCTAGGCTGTGTGGAATAAAGGGTTGCCAAAAATAATTAAACTTTCTGTTATGTAATTTATTCGATATTAAAATATTGACGTGTGCTATGCAGTCTAAAGTACGAGTGTTCTAGGCTTGAATTTTAATTGTGTTGTAGTGTTAGTAGTGTTCTATCGGAAACAAAAGAGTTCTAGGCTGTGGTATGTCAAGGGTTTCTAAAAAAAAATATAACTCAAGTAATACATTTTTTCTGAAATTTAAATATTGACGTGTGATATGCAGTCTAAAGTACGAGTGTTCTAGGCTTGAATTTTAATTGTGTCATAGTGTAGGAAGTGGTTTATCAAAAATTAAAGAGTTCTAGGCTGTGTGGTCTATAGGGTTGCCAAAAAAAATTATACACTCTGTTATTTAATTTTTTAGACATTAAAATATTTACGTGTGATATGCAGTCTAAAGTACGAGTGTTCTAGGCTTCAATTTTAATTTTGTTTTAGTGTTAGTAGTGATCTATCGGAATTTAAAGAGTTCTAGGCTGTAGGATGGGTTTCTTAAAAAAAATACAAATCAAGTAATCTAATTTTTCGATATTAAAATATTGACGTGTGATATGCAGTCTAAAGTACGAGTGTTCTAGGCTTGAATTTTAATTATGTTATAGTGTTAGTAGTGTTCTATCGGAAACTGAAGAGTTCTAGGCTGTGTGGAATATAGGGTTGCCAAAAATAATTAAACTTTCTGTTATGTAATTTTTTCGATATTAAAATATTGACGTGTGATATGCAGTCTAAAGTATGTGTGTTCTAGGCTTCAATTTTAATTGTGTTATAGTGTAAGAAGTGTTCTATCAGTAATTAAAGAGTTCTAGGCTGTGTGGTCTATAGGGTTGCCAAAAAAAATTATACTTTCTGTTATTTAATTTTTTAGACATTAAAATATTGACGTGTGATATGCAGTCTAAAGTACGAGTGTTCTAGGCTTCAATTTTAATTATGTTTTAGTGTTAGTAGTGATCTATCGGAATTTAAAGAGTTCTAGGCTGTAGGATGGGTTTCTTAAAAAAAATTCAAATCAAGTAATCTAATTTTTCGATATTAAAATATTGACGTGTGATATGCAGTCTAAAGTACGAGTGTTCTAGGCTTGAATTTTAATTATGTTATAGTGTAAATAGTGTTCTATCGGAAACAAAAGAGTTCTAGGCTGTGTGGAATATAGGGTTGCCAAAAATAGTTAAACTTTCTGTTATGTAATTTTTTCGATATTAAAATATTGACGTGTGATATGCAGTCTAAAGTACGAGTGTTCTAGGCTTGAATTTTAATTATGTTATAGTGTTAGTAGTGTTCTATCGGAAACAAAAGAGTTCTAGGCTGTGTGGAATATAGGGTTGCCAAAAAAAATTATACTTTCTTTTATTTAATTTTTTAGACATTAAAATATTGACGTGTGATATGCAGTCTAAAGTACGAGTGTTCTAGGCTTGAATTTTAATTATGTTATAGTGTTAGTAGTGTTCTATCGGAAACAGAAGAGTTCTAGGCTGTGTGAAATATAGGGTTGCCAAAAATAATTAAACTTTCTGTTATGTAATTTATTCGATATTAAAATATTGACGTGTGATATGCAGTTTAAAGTACGTGTGTTCTAGGCTTGAATTTTAATTGTATTATAGTGTATGAAGTGTTTTATCAGTAATTAAACAGTTCTAGGCTGTGTGGTCTATAGGGTTGCCAAAAAAAATTATACTTTCTGTTATTTAATTTTTTAGACATTAAAATGTTGACGTGTGATATGTACTCTAAAGTACGAGTGTTCTAGGCTTCAATTTTAATTATGTTTTAGTGTTAGTAGTGATCTATCGGAATTTTAAGAGTTCTAGGCTGTCGGGTCTATAGGGTTGCCAAAAAAAATTATACTTTCTGTTATTTAATTTTTTAGACATTAAAATATTGAAGTGTGATATGCAGTCTAAAGTACGTGTGTTCTAGGCTTGAATTTTTATCGTGTTATAGTGTAAGTAGCGTTCTATCAGAAATTTAAGACTTCTTAGCTGTGAGGTTTAATGGGTTTTCAAAAAAATAATTCCTCATATAATTCTTTTGGATTGAAAATATTGACGTCTGATATGCAGTCTCGAATAACAGTGTTTGAGGCTTGGTTTTATGTTATGTTTCAGGCGTTATGATGCTTCAACAGAAACTAAAGAGTTCTTACCCCTTTAATAGGTAGGGTTTTCAAAAACAAATGTTTTGTATTATTTTATGTAATTATTTAAGAAAATAAATTTTCATGTTTGTTGTGGTGACTCTGAAACTTGATTTATAAGAACTTTAATATTTTTTTATTATAGTTTATATACTGATGTGTGAGAAAGAAAAGAGTTTCGAGAGAGTACGGGTCTAAAAAATGTTTTATTCAAAGGTCTTTGTGTACGATAGGATGTTTAGGGTTGTTTTCTTTAAGTATTTTTTTTTCAGTATTTACGACAGAACTATTATTAAAAAGTATCAGGAACTATAGATCTAAGCTGCATGCGTCCAGAACAAGCATCAAATTTTGATTTGCTCGAAAATGATCTGCTATCGGAAGTTAGCAGATCATTTTTTGACACCCTTTTTTTGGGGGTAAAAACGCCAGAACTATTCGTAAAAATCATCAGGAACTCTAGAACTCAGCTGCATGCGAAGAGAACTCCGTTTTATTTTTGATCTGCTGGCAAATGCTCTGCTAACTTCACCTACACGAATTGACTGCTCTTTGAGAATATCCTTTCTTGCTGGGATGTAGCAATTATATGTAATTAATGGCAAGTTTATTATACTAGCTTACTCGCCGTGGCTAGATACGGGCGTTCTCTTATAAAGATGCACAGATAGAACAGAAAATATATAAAAGACTAGCTGTTGCCCGCGACTTCGTCTGCGTTTGTTTTTCGAAAGAAATGTGGCATTCAAATTAGGTGTCATTCTACTGAAATAGTTTAAGTTGTGTATGCTTATATAAAAAAGTAAGTGAGTAATTATTTAAATCGGTTATCATTTGACGGCTTTATGTCCTCCCATCTCCCAAAAGAACTGAGCTTATTGTCGGGATAAAAAGCATCCTATATTACTTCTAATACCTTCAGGAATATGTGTACAAAGTTTCATGATGACCGGTTTAGTAGTTTTTGCGTGAAAGCGTAACAAACAAACTTACATTCAAATTTATAATATTTTGCCAAAAAAAAACTGATTCTGTTAAACAACTAAATAACAAGAAATAAGTATTATCTACATTTGTCGGTGCCAAGTATAATGTTGCAAATTACTAAGTTTATAGTACCCAACAAGGAAAGTACTTACCTAGTAATTTTCGAAGCACTAAGGGTTAAAAAGAAGCCCTAAACTTTGATGAAGCAGACTCTGTGAACTCAGACTTTCTCACGTTGGTTTTCCTTCACCGTTTACACAATTAATGTTAAATTGCATATATTAAAACATAACTCTTGGATGTCAGAAATGCGAGCCTGAGATGGAACTTGTTCCCCCGAAAACTTTACCACTAGGCTATAACCGCTTCGTGAAATAAAAGTCATAAACAAACCTAGTCAAGCTGTTTCAAATTAAAGGAATATATTACTTATTTAAATACGATAAAGTCAATCAATAGAAAATAATTTAGGTTGTAGGAAGTTCACTGGGAGAGACAGTTCACAGTTTCAGATGAAATTATCGGCAATTTACTTAATTCTCGTACGTAGATGAAAATTATTAAGTGCCACTATTCAAGATTCATCAAAACTGGATTATTTACGCGTGTGAAACAATTAAAGCGATTTCCATTTCGCATCGCGACACGTCATATTCAAAGAAGCAAGCCTTGTAAAGATCTCATGGGCATTCTTTCCCAGCATCTGTTAGGAGATTGTTTTGTAAACATTCAATTAAAACAATTGAGAGAGGAAATTTCACTACTAACTAGCATTGCAATGTTACGTTTTGTGCCGCGTCAGATCAGAAAATCGTCGTACATAGAATAAAAGTATTTGTCACTTTTCACTCTTTGCTATGTCACATACATAGCAAAGAGTGAAAAATTACAAATACTTTTTGCAGTTTTAATGTTGTTTTAATTGCACTGGAATGGGAAATTTTGTATATACTAATAAAAAGTGGCTAACATTATAATAGCCGGTCACAGTTATCACTGTAAAGCGCTACGCTCTCAGATGGCAGATTTTTTTCAAACTTACTTTACACATTTTGATATCATCAAGCCAACCCATTACCGGCCCACTATAGGGCACGAGTGTCCTCCCACGATAAGAAGCCGTAGTCCACCAATCTGGCCCAGTGCGGATTGGTGGACTCCCCACCTTGGTGGACCTTTTAAAACATAATAGAGAAATCTCAGGTATGAAGGTTTCCAGCAGGTGATATTTTAATTGCTTGAAACGGACATAACTTAGAAAAGTCGCTTCGAATTAAAATGATTATTTGACTAAAAAACCGACTTTGTAATACTAGTTGTATTACAAAGTCGGTTCTTTTTGGACAAAAAATTTAATAAAAGCAAGAAAGAAATATTTTATACAACATTTTTAGAGTCGGTGCCAAGTAAAATGTAGAAAACTTGAATACTACGAATTGAGAACTTTTGTAAGTCTGTTAAAAAAAAGCTATAAATGAAAACTAGTTGTGTTGAAAACATATAATCACGAGAAGTTTCATTCACGGAAATTGTGAGTTGTTTGTTTTCCTACGCAACCGTTCCTGTAATCCGTGCAAAAGTGTCTGGCACATCACTAGTGTTTACCGGCCCGGCTGGCGAGCGGCGCCGCGCCGTAAACATAGCCAGCAGGTTCAAGAGCTTGCTATTTGTGGTCAGCGCGTAAAGCTGCGGGCACACGGGTGCACAACAGATAATACTGACACTTGTTTTATACAGCAGCTAAAGGCGATGAATCGGTATTGTTTATTCAACAACCAAATAAATAATTAAACTACTACTATAAATGCGAAATAGCAATTTTTCTTTTAGGGGCGGTATTATTCAACCGTAATAAAAGAGAACCGTACTACTTAGCAGTTTGTGTTTTAAATGTGTTCAAAAACAGACTAAAATTTTATATTTAAAAGTTCCACGTAAACGGTGTCGTCAAACCGCGTGACGTCATCTGTGTGTAAATAAAACGATCGAGTGAACAAATGCTTTTAAAAATCTTCTAAATAATGGAATTGTATTAAAAATCATATCGATGGTGTTTTGTACCGCATTGTACTAGTACTTTCAGTATTACTCCAAATAAAATATTTTTTAATGTGAAAAAAAATGGTTGATCTTAGATAACACGTTGTTCCGAATGTGTAATTTTTTTTTTCTGCGTAAAGACATGAGTAACGAATCTGATCAATATTTTTTCTTCATGTTTTATGACATTTTCCGCAGTACATACCGAATAGAAAAGTTCATTAAATAATTCATTTAACTTACCTTATGCGTAATTTTATCCGACAGTGACTTCAAGTCAAAGCAATTAATCGAGGTGTATGTATGTACAATATATGTATGTACAAAGTAAAAATACATGACGCATGTGCCGTGTAAATCCCCCTTAACTCATTTGTCTTTGATGCGTACAGTTTGATCACTTGCGACCTCGATGTTGGCATTTATTCCGAATACATAGAAACTTTGCGTTTACAATTGGAAATCTCTTTGTAGTTTACATCTCACAACCAAATGTTTAATTTTTATGAGTTATTTGCAACTGGATGGATGTACAATTTTTCAATTTCAGAAGTAGGTTAGGTACCTCACGTCCGTGTTTTGGAGACACTATAACAGCGTCTGTGGGTGAAACCTCTATATCCCTCCTCCTTTAAGAGAGGCCTATGCCAATATGCCTTCGAATGAGGTACAATTATAGGCTTAATTGATAATAAAGATGATATATAATCACATGGTAGGTATGTTTCAGAAATAATTAAAAACTATATCGACAACAACTAGGTATGATTAGCTTCTAATTTACCATTTAATTAAGGAAAATAAAAATTGTTTATTGTTGTTTATTGTTTATTGTTATTAGGTACACAAAACAGGTAATAACTAAAAGTAGATCTAAATATAAGTATTAACAAGTTTTGTTCTAAGCTACAACCCAAAGTATGTGTACACAACTTGGAATTAAATTAAAGTTGAAACAAAAAAGAACACTTAAATAATAATATATATATTATTTCCCTAAAGATTATGTGGAATAGTGCTTAATAATTTGATTTTTAAAAATATTTATCCTTTTGTTAAAAATGTCAGTTAAAAATTTCAGTTACCTGTATTATTCATAATTCCTAGACCCAGATTCCACCTATAATGTGTTTATTTAATCCAATGTAAGCAAATCTGTTTGGGTTAACTAGTCATTTGAATAATACATAAATTAGTGTGCTCTCTCTGTTCTTACAGAGGGCGGCGATTCGATTCTCCGCAAAGAAGACTTTTTAAATGAATGGTAACTTTGTAAAATCCTCCATAACTACATAGTTAGATTTAAAACAGATGCCTGACTCACGGACAGAAAATACCAAAAGCAGAAACAATATTTTTTAAAATATAAATACTTCATCAACATCATCATCATCATCCCACTGCCGGCCCACTACAGGACACGGATCTTCTCTAAAAATGAGGAGGGCCTAAGTCCACCACGCTGGCCAAGTGTGGATTGGTAGACTTCACACTCCTTTGAAAAAAATATGGAGAAGTTTCAGCAATCCATGTTTCCTCACGGCATTTTCCGTCACTTCAGAGCAATATTTTAATTGCTTTCATTAAAAACACCCATAACTCCGAAAAGTCCTGGCCACTAATCTAACGGAGCTCTTTTAATGTTTGATTCCACCATCACTTACCATGATGTGTGATCGCTGTCACGAGTCAAGCTATGCCATCAGTCCCGTTGAATTATAATAAAATTAAACCGCCATATTGTTTAACCGGCATGGAATTTGGCCAACAGACGTGCTTTTCGCCATATGTTGACCCTGACAATAAACTTTACCGCACTAAACTGAAAAGCTCAAAAACAAAACCCAAGTTAGTTGAAAACCAATGTTATTTCTATGAAAATACAGTTGAATATCATAAAATGTTAAAAGGTAAGACTTACTATTCAGTCAACAATTAAAAAGCAACTTTATTTCGATCGGTATACAATTAAAAGTCATTTAACCGGGAAGCGTGGTTACAACCAATCGTTTATTACACTGCAGCTAGTATCCTCAATATTCATCTCCCGCTCTATTGTTTGTTGTGTTTTATTGCCGTTTCACTCTGGCACATCATTCAATTTTAAGTACACAGGTGCACGTAAACGCGGTCTCTTTCCCTCTTGTTTATATCCGACGCTTTTGGGTCAGTCTCGCTTTGAGCTTTGCGCGCGACGGACGTGTTTTTGGCGGCGTGCTAATTTTTTATGTTTTTTCTTAAATCTCCTGTTTTGTTTGTGTGTTTTCTTGTTCGTCAACAAGTGAAGTGTATGTGAAAGTGTTTTGAGTGATACACTTGGCAGTGACGTGGTCGGATGCCCTTAAGTCCTTTTGTTCTGCGGAAACGGTTTGTTCACAGAAATTCTGTACGGTTAAGGCTGGCCGCAAGTGCAATAACATCATAAAGTCGCCCTGTTTCGTTTGTTTAATGTCCAATGCACAATGATATAGAACTTAGTATATTAATTTATGACATTCGAAAGGGAAATGGCAAACTTTTTAAAAGTCCTAGATTTAGTATATTGTTGTCCAACTCCGTGCCTCAGAGAGCATGTAATGCTTTCCCACATTGCAGCGTGGTGGGTCCAAGCTATAAATACTTGACGGATCGCTCTCATGAAAGAGAGGAATTTAGGGTATAGAGTATAGACTATAGACCCAATACCGTAGTCGAGCACGGGTTGGCGAGCTTTAACTAATACTAATCAAATGTAAGTAAGTGTTCATAAAACCCCATCTAAAAACAAACGCAACAAATTCGGTCCTTTTATTGAGATCACAGACGGACAAGTGGTCAAACATATACCACTTTGTGTAGGAGGTTTAAAGAAGATAGGTAGGTACTTAATACCCATGTTTTGACCATTCGATTCTTAAAACTGGGCAAAAAATCTTTAAGATGCCCGTTAGACAACTTTGTTTATCTACCTACCTGACGTGCAGATGGTTTTTAAAACAAAATGAAGTATATAATATGTCTTTTCAAAGTTCCTTTACATAAATGATAAAAACGCACCCTTATGATGTTATTTTGTCCGCCTGTCTTGTTAGAAGTAGGTACAAATGCTATAGACTTGAAATTCGGTTGGATATCCAATTTTAAGAGGATCGCGAAATTTGAAAGTGCAAATTAGAGTGGTCATGTTTTTAAGTTATTTTAAGCTGCATAGTTTTTTTTGATTTATCGTAAAGAATAGCGAAATGTTAACATCGATGGAGGAAATCGCTTTGTATATAAGTTTTGGGACGCTACGATAACGCCGGCAGCATTATCGTAGCGTTTTAAACGAACGGAAGAAGTTCCCTCCGACAATGTCCGACTGTTTATTTGCTAACTAAGTTTTCAACATCGCTGAGATAATCTATCACAGATGGTTTATATTATACAGTATCTCCGTAAAAACTGCCATTCTTTGTTTTATATCTTACGAATGGAAAAATCCTTTCCTGCCAAACCCTTCCAGGAAAAATCATCTGCAGTCTTTTAACGTCCCACTGATGAGACTTCGTAGTATTATTTGTGAATATTATAACGATGTGTACGGGCTTTCTAAATCTATAACCCTTTCTTTGTCGGGTTACGATACATTCTTACATTTTTCTTCCCATATTTGCATAATTATGTGTAGTTAGAGTATACCGAGACTTTAGCAAGTCCCTTTCTGTAAAACTAGAACATGCCATTATGTAAAAGTATGACGTGAAATATTAACATACGGTTGCGCGATCAACCTTGGGATGTAATTGTAAAAATGCTGACGGTTCTATGAATTTCTACATCTTCCAATTCACGACTACATATTTAATTTTATTTACGATTGTAAGTGGAAACCATCGCCCAGAAACAGAGCAACATTTCGTACGGCATGCAAGGAACATGTCCTAAAAGCGCCGTGCTGTAGTTCTTGTAATAGATAATAAAAACCTCATGTGCCTGTAATTATACCGGGATTGAAATCCTCGGGGGATTAAAAAAGTCGTAACAACTAGGACTATTTGCTCCAGGACTATTTGCTCTCTATTGTGTTAACAAAATCACTCACGCATAATTCATCACTGTCAATCCATTACCGGCCCGTTAGGGCGAAGATCTTCCATCAGAATGAGAAGGGTTTAAGCCGTAGTCTACCTCGCCAAGTGCGGATTGGTTGACTCCACACGTCTTTGAGAACATCATGGAGAACTCTCAAGCATGCAGGTTTCCTCGCTCGCCAGGACATAGTTCATGGCCAGGCGCTATTATAATCATATCTCAGTGGTCGATCAATGACGTCTCCGTACAACAAATAACAAAACAAGATTGTTTACATAAGCTGTTATTAACAGCTACTGCTCATGATTTTTTTGTTAACAAATTCATCATTAAAAATACATACAATTTGAATAGGCCAGAGAAGGGAAATTTTGGCTGGACACTGAAGCATCTTGGGACCCCAAAACCATTTGCTGTGCTTCGAAGTTGCGCGACCGTACCTAACATGGAGTTTTAAATAGCAAGCAAATAACATCAAAATACCATCAAAATTTCAATGGTTTCATGTTTCGCAAACTAGCAGGAAATGGTTAAGTTGTATCAACATAGCTGAAATGAAAACAACAACTGTTCGCCAAAACATTGAACAATACCTACTCGCGACATCAAAGCGATCGCTGTGCAAACCGTGTGTGAGGTCCAGCCACATCTGAGCCACGCTGATGACGCATTCAGCTATTTTAAATGTATTATGTACCTCCTTTGATAATCATGCTCTTACATATTATAGTAGAAACTTATAAAATCTACCCACACAAGATGTTCTCTAATTAAAAGAAAGAACCCTGTAAAATGCCACACATCACAATACATAATAGCGACACTCAAAAATAATCTAAAATGTGTTGCGTGGTGACGGCAGATCAAAATCCAATTGTCACTACCTCTCACATCCTCTACCCGCGGGTGTCGTACGAGGCGATCACCAACACTTCTGCCAGCGTGTTGGTTATGGGCCAGTCTTGTTGGGACTGGCCTTTAGTCCAGCGGTGAACTGTTATAAGCTATTTATTGATGAGAAGCGATTTTGTGATTCCGAATCTCTGAAGTTAAATACAGTTCATCCACTGGCCTACAACCCACTCATTTGCATTATCGATCCCAGATCTCTGTCAAAACATATTTATATTACTTATCTACATAATTCTAGATAAGATTAATAGCAGATTTTCCAATCATCAAATAAAACGCTTACTTAACTACAAATAAAGTAAGCTTATACATGATTGTCAAAATTAAGATCCGAAATTATTCAGACAAGTCACAGATTATATTTATATTAGAGAGGTGAAATAAAAATATCGCAAACACAAATGTTATTGTAGTATTTAAATATAGGTATCATATTATTTATCACTTGAGAGAAGATCCTTGACTCAAAAAAAGATTTATTTCAATAAAATTAATTTTGATCCGGTAAGGTTAAGGCCACGATATCGCCGGCTGTTATTTATGCTCAAACAAACAGTCTATTTTCACTTGAGACGTATAAATCTGTTTGGTTTCCTTGGGATAGTTTTTTAATTGGTTTAGGAAGCCGCTCAAAAACAAGGCCCCGGTGCTAATAGTATAATCACGTGCCAACTTTTAGTTCTAGGTGTAGGAAGCCTACTTTTTCCTCCGTCTGCGTTTCCCTAGTATAAAGTTTGTGCGCTTGCAAATCGTAGCCATGTTATAGAACCAGTAACGTCAAAGTAAAATAAAACTTATATACATTGTTTGAAAACACAAGTTCGTTTACTTTTCTATAGCCTCAGTTTATTGTGGAACGTTTTTAGATTTACACAAAAAGTACTGGCTGAAAATAGATAAACATTAACTGACAATTACGTACAAATTAATGTTCTTAGCTCCTTGTAAAACTAGGGATTCCACGAGAACGAGGTATTTAAGTGACTTAATATAACCCTCAAAGCTAAATATATAATGACGCATTGCGATTAAAATTAAACCGCAATGAGTTAATTAAATGCACGCCCATTGTGTGCATCCTTTAATATTGTGTCATCGTTTTTAACAGTAAATGATCTATGGGAATTCATTTAACTTTTAGTCGGTAGGTTCTGTTTTCCACGTAAGCCAAACGCCGCGCCGTTTTGATTTGGACTTGATGAAGGATTTTCTTTCGAAATCTTCAGTGAAAATCTTTGCACACACTCGTTTTGCATTAAAGACTACATTTACCTTCTTTACAAGGTCTTTTGAGATGTCAAATATCTCTGTTTGTCGTCTCTTTACCACCAGTACGGACAACAGATTCTACTGATAAGAAGCCGGCTAGAAACACAGCTGTTGTCCTATTCATACATCAATCGATCAATAATTGTATAGTAACCTCGACTCAGTAAAAGCGTTTAGTCAGTAAAAGGAATAAAAAAACACATGTAAGACCGTTTAGTTATTTTACAACACCGATGTCTTTAGTTTATCAGATGTGCCGGTACCAGCTCCCATTCCCCTAACGCCATACTTGGTCTATGGAGTATACATATCTGCAATCGCAATTTCTACTTAAACGTGTGATACTATTTTAGTTCTTATGACTAAACGTGATTCAGGTCAGATTGGGATGCCTAAAACTGAAAGCTGTTGCGAACTATGGCGCACGTCTGCATCTAATTATGAACTGCGTGTACAATAACAATAGCGATGTGCCAGTGTGTTGGACAGTGTGAGGCGTGACGTCACACGGAGCGTTGGCATCATCTCACACTTTTTTGAACCTTTGAGATTATATGGAACACCGCGTGGATTTGCTCTATTTTTAGGTTTTTTCTCGTTTTCGGTACACAAAGGGTACTATTACTAAGACTCAGCTGTCCGGCCGTACGTCTGTCTGTCCGTCTGTCTGTCTGTTTTTTCCGTCTGTCACCAGGCTGTGTCTCATGAACCGTGATAGTTAGACAGTTGAAATTTTTACTGATGATGTATTTCAAATAACGAATGTTAAAAAACAGAATTAAATAAATATTTAAGTGGGCTCCCATACAACACACATGATTGTTTAGATAAAGGTACTGGTATAATTGTTTTCCACATAAGGCACAAGCCGTTTTAATTTGGGCTACTATTTTAATAATGGATTCTCTTTCGACGACTTCGAAGAAAAACATCACACACCCTCGTTTAGTATTTACCTACTTTACAAGGTCTTTTGAAATGGCTGTGTTGACAGCAGATTCTAAAGATATGAAGCCGGCAAGAAAAACATTTGTTAACCATTTTTTATAGTTCTGCAAACTTACTCGGCTAAGCACTAATCACTGCCTGTAAGAATTTCACCTGCATTAGTCCAAGTTTAATCTGAGTTTATTTTAGGCTTTTGCTTAGATGAAGGCGTGCTTAGTTAACCCGTTACTTTAGTTTTTTGATAATAGTAACTGTTGCATTATTTGCCGGATATTTCCGGTAGAAGTACCCATCTATATTCGGTTCCTGCCGTCTTAATAAGTAACGTAACAAAAACACATAAACTTAAAAAATATTTTCACAATTAGCTGTTCCTCTGTTGTTCTTTGCCCGTTTCCGATTATTACGGTTTATTGAAAATTACGTGGGAACTTTGTTTTCCTGGCTTAAAACTTTATTAAATACCCGCTGTCAATAAGCCATTCGGTTGCTTTTTTAGTCCTTAGAGGAAGGACGATTTTGTGATGTATATAAATACGAATGTTCCTGTGAACCACCCATGAGAATTTGATGTTTTTCAAAGAATGACAAGTAGCCTATGTTACTCCCCATCCTTCCAACTACCTATCCCTATAACATATAGGAAGTTGATTGGTTGCTCAGTAAGGCGTACGGGAAGGACAAACAAATACTTTCTTTCGTTCGCATAATGCGCGGTGAGGATATCTAAAAAGTATAGTGCAGTCTCACAATGCATCATCTTACCAAATAGAAATCCTTTTGTTTGTCATAGAAATTTCTCTTTACGTATCTCGATGTAGTAACGGGTATTTATCAGGGAGCGCTGCTTTATGGGGCACTCATTATCCTGACACTTTAAGTGACTAATCTGTCACGCTCGTATCAGGCATTGGATGGCAGGAATGTAGTTTTAAAAAGATTACTGTTAAAGAACGATACCTCGCATGAATTTGAACGTGGAATTAGAGTATTAATTGAAGATAGTTTTACAGTTATAGCAATTGATATTTGATTGATTGAAACACACATAATTCCGAAAAGTAAGTGGTGCGTGCGGGGGTTCTAACTGGGTTCCCCTGAGAGTCATGTCTACGTTCTAACCCTTGGACTATCACCGCTAAACTTTCTAGCCCGCGAGTGTCACCAAGTTTATATAAAGTGCTCGTCACTTTTTCGAGGTAAAAAATACGTTGCTAACATCATTAATGTTATTGGCTATTCAGATCGAAATAATCTATAATTAATTTGTTTAATAGCGTACAATCGGCCGCTGGTTATTGTCTGCCGGTCTGTTTACCCCGTGCGCGTTCCGTTCCCACCTACTCCGTGTAGTAATAGTTTCATGGAATAGTTAACGCCAACTCCCACGGGTTCTCTTTGGCCCTAGTACTTTGTACTGTTACTGTTTGTTTACTTTGTAGCTGTGACTCGTTTGACTGAAATACGGTTTCCTTTGAACCATCGGGTCATCACTAACCCATTAACGACTCACTGCTCAGGCCTGAGGCACAGGCCTCTCGCTGATTGGGCGGAGGGCTTAATACATAGGCCCACCACACTGCTTTAAAGTAGTTTGGCGGGATGTAAGATGGTTAACCGTCATAGTGACACCACTTATTCAATGACATTGTGATCAGTAGTTAAACATATTAAAAGCTAAATTAGAAGTTCTCGTTTAATAATTTAAAAAAGTAGAAAAAAATACTCTATTCGTTATCTCAACCCGGATATCCCGAAATTCCGGTCCTTTTATTTCACGTAATCTGACGCTTTTTACTATAGGTCTTGAGTCTTTTATTTCCACAACAATAAAATTCTCCCTTAGTAAACTTACTCCCGTAATAAACTTTTGAAAAGCAGAAAAGTAATAATATTTCGGGATTTGTTTTTTTCCCGACCAATATTATTTGTTCAAATTTGTTAATGGGATGTTTTCTTTTATGTTTTATTTTGTAACTGTCTTTCTTTAATTTATAGCATACGCAATGTATGTAGGTGACGTTATCTTCAAGGCTCCATTATCACTCCATTGAAAACTGATTCATTAAACAAATGGAAAAAAAGGACGGCATTGGTTGCTCATGTTAAGTATTCAACAATATTAACTTTTACTCGATATACGATAAAACGATAATATCAAGGCCAACCCTGATTTGTTCTATATTTTTCTAGTAGGTACCTACTTTGTTGCCTGTACGAGGATAATTTTGTAACTGCTACTTTGGAAGTTATATATCTGAGGAATCTAGGACTAAAATAAATTAAGATTGCTTACATCAGCATAATAGTTCAAAACCTTCATTAGGCTCTTCAGTCAAAAAGTCTTAACTGACAAAAGCTGCCCAGTAATATGTATTCGTACGATGGAATTGATGAGCTCAAATAAATCTAAAATGGTCATAAATTGCGTGTGTTGTCTACGGAGTTTAGAGCTTTGACTCACTGTAAACAAACAACATCAGTGATATAATAAAACAACAGCTAAGCGGTGATAAGTAAAGTCTTAAAAAGCGTTGATATATAAGCGCGTTTGCCTAGTGGGCAAAGCTTCGGCTTTTCTTTCGTGGAGACCGAGTTCGAGCCCCGGCACGCACCACTGACTTTCGGATTTATGTGCGTTTTTAATTGAAGCAATTTAGATATAACTTGTATAAACGGTGAGAAAGAGAACATTGTGAGGAAACCTGCATGCCTCTATAATGTTCTCAAGGGCGTGTGAAATCTAAACCTTCTCATTCTGAGAGGAGATAATGAAGTAAAGTGTGACCAAGACCAACTATCCTTGGGACCAAGTTCGATACTCGACAAGCAACTCTAATATTCGAGGTTTTTTGCGTTTTAAGCAAATCAATATCAATTGATTTAACGGTCAACGAAAACATACTGAGAAAATCTTCATGACAGAGTTCTCCATAATGTTCTCAAAGGCGTGGTAAGTGCACCAATCTAAGCACCACTTGGCCAGCATGGTGGAGTACGACCTACCCATTCTGATACTGACCATGATGACTATAAATTAAAGGCAGTCGGCTGAGTTTCTTTTTATTTGTTCTGTTGTACCGATCGGTTGTCCAATTCGTGGTACCTATTTTGTGTTCAAAATCCAACAGACATTTCCTTCAAATATAGGCATGTTAAATTTAAAAGGCATTAAATATCCACGCGCCGGATCGACTCCTGAGTCACATCCTTCATAAAATGTCTAAACGGAGTAAAGTTGTAAAGCAACGAACGCGGAAATACTTAAAATGTTAATTAATTCTTCGATTGCCGAGCTGATCGAGGTGATTCGCGAGATTTATTGCGACTCCGCGGATTTTTACGTAATATAGTACTAATTATATTAGGAATAAAATTCGCTTATTTCATGTCTCTTTATAAACACTTTAAGACGCGTCCCTCAACTGTGCTGAACGATTGTAGTAATCGTTCTAAAGATTTCGTTCACGGGCGGGCGATGCGACGCTCATATGGGTCGGTCGGTTGGTTTATTATGATTTATTTAAATAGCGGATGAAAGATTGCCTGGTAAAAAAATATTTATCCGAAATACGCGGACAAAATTCCGGCTAACCGGTACCTAGTGTAAAGATACAAATGGTGTCTTTTACTTTTATACAACGAAAGCTTCGGTGTTTAATTTTTCATTAAAGTCTAAGTCAAATCTTACTCAATGTAAACATAATTGAAGTACATAAAAATGTTTCCACGTAATGTTAATCATTTTTGCCAATACCAACGAGCTACAAGAGTTCCAAACACACCCTTTTCGAAGAGACACTGTATGAGTCCTCGTGTAATTTGCATACACATACGAGTAAAACGTGCAATTTTTCAGCCGCTAGCGTATTTTCTCGCATTGTTGCTATAACTTTCTTTCTTAAGTCCACGCCACGTCCTTATAGTGAGCAAATCTGCATGCCCGAGAGTTCTCCATACTGTCTTCAGTGGTGTGTGAACTAGTATTTTTGTGGTCTTATTGTGTGCATCTTCTCGATTGTATTCAAACTTTGTATCACACGAGTGTTTTTACGGTCAGAATCTAAATTCTAATTCGGCCTGATGTGTCACAGGCTCATTCGAGATGAGGTCACCCCACAGTGCGCCGCGCCGGCACGACACATGCCATCAAATTGTGCTAATTTTATAATTACGTGCATACAGTCGGCCCGGCCGCTATGGGAGGCAGATTGGTGCAAAAACATCGCCTAACCCGCTCGAAAGGATTTATAAATTCAAAATGTTCGCTTCTTGCCGTGGATGACTGATTGGCGCAGTGGGCAGTGATCCTGCTTTGTGAGTCCAAGGTTGTGGGTTCGATTCCCAAAACTGGGAAATGTTTGTATGAAGAACATTAATGTTTTTTTAGTGTTATGTATATTATTCATAAAAATATTCATCAGTCATCTTAGTACCCATAACACAAGCTACGCTTACTTTGGGGCTAGTTGGCGTTGGGTGAATTGTCGTACTACTATGCATCTAAAAAATCTTTCTACATACTTAATATGATATTCAAAGCAAACGTGTTGCCAAGTAAACTCTTTTTTGACAATGTTACAAGATGTAGAAATTCTTACAATACAGTTCTAGTTTTACGGGTTTGAAGTCCCAGAGTGTTACTGTGGATGATCTATTGTGATCCTGGAAAATTGGTGACCCTATGTTTAACAGCAATTTCTTGCATCGCAGCTGATTAGTTTCAGGATTAGTTTTCATCTGTCCCTAGAAAGATGCTTGGCATACCAACAGATGTTTTAAAATGAATATAGGTATTTCCAACGCCTCGTCTTCACAGATTATGCATATAAATTATGTATACCGGAGCTTAAGGTTATGCATATTACTAAATATATAGTGCCTTGTTGATGCTATATGTTTTGATCCATCTCTTGAGATTCTGCAATCTGCATATTATAGAGGTGTACGTGATGTTCAGTTTTGACATATCTGAGGTAGGGTCTTACGTTTGCCATTTATAAGAATCGAGTCATAAATAATAGTTTAGGTAATTTACTCAACAGTTCCACTCAATAGTTAGTGAGTCATTATGAGTCTGTGTAAAATGATTTGCAGGAATGCATGAATTGTCTTATTAACAGCTGTCACTGTTAAATATATATACCTTTCATTGTAGTATTGTCAAGAATATAAATTAGGACCTTGTGTTATAGTCTCAAGACTGTCACGTTTCATTTAATGTTTCGAATACTTACTGTTTAATGTCATTGGACACTAATGATACCTACAAATCATAGTTTCCATCAGACAAGATGTACTGCTCCTATCTTTAGGCTGGGGCACCTTTTTTTATCTCGAACATTCTATTTGATTAGATACTAAGTAGACTGTTCGATCTGTTGAAAAGCCCAAATTTGAAATGTACCCAGGACCCCTAGGGAAGAGATGTTAGCCCCTTATAGTGTTTCAATTTATACCGCCCCTCACGCCTAATTCCAAAATTCAAAAATTTATTTCAAGCAGGCCCAGTTTATAAGCATTCCATGCCCACCATCTGTATGCTTAGTATTCTTCATCCAATCACAATATCAGGTAATTTTAACCGTGCACTTTTAAATTGTGAAATAATCTCCCGTCTACTGTGCTACCTCAAAACTAAGATTTGGGTTATTCAAGGGGCGGAACCGTATCCCGCGTCTACCGTGAAACGATGCAACTAATTCCACGTCTAGACGCCATGTTCTGCAAGCTAATGTTTCATTAGTGTGTTCTTTATATCCACGTCTGATGATAAATTGCACTAGTCTTCCAGCTATTGTGGTTGTGGTTATATAATGTATATTCTATTTTTTGGTGACGTCCTTCCTTGTTGATACATTGTATTTCTCTCACAATTATTAAGTTTATGGTATTTTCTGTCGTTATCAGATTTATGGTCATGGTAGGTTTTCTTGTACCTCATCACTTCTAATGTCGCTTTACCATATATAGTGTAGTCAGTGTTTATAACTTCAATTAAGTGTATTTATCTTTATTTAAGAAATACGAGTATAATTTAATACATACTTGCCTTTTCCATGTTTTCTGTTGGAAGCAAATTGAATGATTTACTATGATAACTTTATTAAATACTCTTAAATTTTGCAATATACTTGATCGCCCAAAAATATATATTTTATTGTCATATTGATCTGCATCTTCAAATTAGGGCGATAGCCTGTTGCGTTTCTTTATTCTAGATTATATCTATATTAGTTTCATTTTTTATTTAGAAAAAAAAAAAACATTGATTGGTATCTAGATTGTACATGTTTGCCATTAAAAGTGAGAACGTAAGAATCCAAAAGGTTCTTGTGCTTCATTGCGCCCTATTAATCCTAAATGCCTTATCAACATTAGCAAATTAAGCCTGACGTCCGCATACCACCACGACGACATATTTCTTTGTATGAAGTTCAAAAATCCAAGGCATTAGGCTGCTCATTACAAGTGTAAATGTACTTCGTACATTTATGCAAGCGTGATAGTGTACCTTTGATGACATTCTCTATTCCTTCTCATATCTGAAAGCTATTCAATAATTGGGTTGTAGCGTGCACGTGTTGCGCAACCGCTCCACAATGGTTGACCTCATTAATTTGTCGGATCCTCCATATTGTTTTGTACTTGTCATATGAAGCGGCAGTTTTTTTTTTTTCTTTTTATGGATCATAATCTTCTCATATTTCAGTAGTTTATTGTATGTGATGTCGTGTTTAAAGGTTTAAAAGTTTGCTTTGAATTACGAAGTATATTTAGAGGCCTGACTTTCCAATCACATGTAGATTTTCATAATCTCGAGCAGACTATGTGATCGTGAAATGAAAAAGCTTAAATCAATTGCTATGTTGGAAGTATAACACCTCGCCGTGTTTAACAGTGTCTCAGTGTTGCTATCGCAAGACACATAACGCAGTTATTGTTAATGTTATTCATAAATGCAGTTCAAACGTGAAATTATAAAAACTACTTTTAAATTAAAATGTTCATATTAAAATTGTAAGCGCCGCCATAGTGCTGATAACAATATTGTAACTACCACCTGTCCCATGAAACCACCTGTTCCCAACCTGGAACCAGTTGCTGGAATACTTCCTGTTTTGTATACTTAACATAACGTTTCTTTTGTTAATTAATTAATAGTCTGTCTGCTTCATTCTCTGCTAGTTATTTTTAATTTTTCAACCTTTTAAACACATTTTTCTTCGAATTCAATTCATCTTGACCGTCTTCGAAGTACAATGTCTACCGCTACGCCATCTTGAACACACATAAGTAATCTTTAAAGCTTATCAAGCAGTCTATAACGAAATTCAATAATTTATCAGTGCTTTGGATTATTTATTTACGCATATTTTGATATATATCACTTAAATACTGAAAAGTATCTTTAAAATAAAGTGACTTACGTTTTATTGGTTCCTAAGCACTTTGTGTTCGAACAACGTCTCTATTTCGTCCATATAAAAACATCAAAAACAGCCACTCAATCAATAAGAGGACCATAGAAATCAAAACAATTTACAGCTAGGAATATTAGATTTCGTATTATTCGATCTTTATCATTTTTTTTCTGCAAATATTTGAATTTTACTCTTACACTGTCGAAAACGAATCGATAGTTTACTTTGCCACATTAACGTCTAATGTATCAAATTTTATAACGCAGTTTAGCATTCTTCAGCTTTGTATACGATTACGAGTATTATATTTTGACTGCCTACATTCTATAATACACCATCCTCTTTTGGATCCGAACATTAAATAGTTTAAATACAATCCACAATCTATATCTATTACATTAGTTACTAATGTTTCTATTTCAGAATACATATCTCAAAATTTGGAGAGGTGTATTTTATCTTCTTCTAATTTATTCTTTATAGCCTTGAGTTTACGATTTGTATTTCTTTGTTTCGTATTTGCGTTCTTCTCTGATTATATTGCGGAGATTCGAAACGATACTTGATTTTAAATCCTATTTCTATATATATAAAGCTCTGTTCTGTGTTATGGTGATTTATTTTTGCATGATACGGTAGCAGTTACAATAATATCGAGTGCGTGCAAGGTCGTTCGCAACCAAAGAGCCATGTGGTCTGTGTTGGCTATTAGTGTGGATAGTAAAGACAGTTTGAATCGAAAAGGCTTAATTAATAATGAGGCTTAGAAGATCCGGTCACCCAGTAGTTTTATAAATTTATCTTCTTACTGTTACGTTGTTTTATAAATACCGAAAACGAATCGAAAATAAAAAGTAGCCTATGTTACTCATCGGCCGAAAGGCCGATAAGAATTGGTTGAAAAACTAATTCTATGCCAAATATCAAATTAATTGGTTGTTTATTAGGGTGCAAAGAAAGGACAAACAAACATATACAAAAATGGAAAAGGAAATGTCCGTGATTTTAAAACATGAAAGGAATTTTTAATATTAAGTCATTTTTTTTTGTGCAAGTATTTAAAATATTAAAAAAACAAGCATTAGCAAGACCTTGCGCTAGTCCGAATAGAAACATGATCATTTGTTACAATCATTTTGAAATGACATCATATTTTAAGAGTTATGTAAGGTTTTTCCTTAGTTGCTGACGACACTTGCTATGCTTATTAAAACATACCCATTATACAACAGTAGCATTCAATTATGGAGAGCTTAACTCTTAAATGCTTAACTTTTGCACGGATTGAAATCTATGATTTTGAACTTTGGTTTATTATTTAAGTACTTTGATAATCATTTCTGGTTTTATGAAAAACTTAAATTTGACTAAGTTTGGCAAGTAGGTACAATAGATTTATCCTGCTGACCCGTGACACTTTTTTGAAACACTTTGAAACCGTCTCCGAAGGATGACTGTACACTCTGATTAGTATTATTTTTGGATATAAGCAGGCGTTACTTTTCGGAATTCCTTGATATATATTAAGAACATTTAGCTTAATTTGCTCCGCGAAAAGCAGGACAATCTGTACGGTGTAATTCATAATTTCTTTAATATTTATACACCACACTAAATTTAAACTAAACTCAGTTAAGTCAACATTTCCTGAGGACGTCCCGGCGTCGGATCAGAATGTGCATAAGGAGTAGTTTCAAATGATCTGTATGGTGTGGATTATAAATATTGAAGACACTATAAATTACACCGTACAAATTCTCTAGCTTTTCGCGGAGTATAGCAAATTAAGCTTAATGTGAATTGTAGTATTATTGTCTTCGCTGAGATTAAATTATAGTACCTCTTCTCGTTAGAATTTTGTCGTTTAGCTTGTGATGGCAGAGCGTAAATTTTTTTATCGGCCGCCCTACTCGATCACCAAAGGTGTCGGATAGGCCCCCGTTTCACAGAAATAGCTCCTCAACCCGCATATTGTCACGTACTCAGAACGCAACGTGTGTCGATGAATCGGTAGCTATAAATTTTCGACGGTTATAATGTTTTAATTAAGGCCGAAATACACTTATTACATAGAATCACTTCCCAGCAAAAATTTAATTATTTCTTTATTCAAATAGGCACATAGATGGCACTTTTGATGCGTACATTACATGTAAAATATGACATAGGAGTGAGTTGATGGCGATAAATAAATTCGTCAACTTAAAACTAAAGCTACGAGGGTTCCAAACGCGCCCTGGTCTAAGAAGAAGCCCACAACAAACTTAGCCGGTTGTTATTTTCTTTTTGTTCTCACCATCTCACATTGTCATTTAAAAACTATTATAGAGGCAACCTGGTTAGAGCAATAATTTACACCCAAGCATTTTTATTCGTTTAGTTTTGTAAGCGGAATTTTCTTAGGATGGAAATATCTCTTCTTTATTTATTCATTATTAGTAGTAAAAAATACGATGGAAAAGTAAAATCATCTATATTTACACTGTCACATACTCCCACTGCGACTCGAAATTATTATTTTTACTTCTACTCAAAACCAATTGATAGTTATATTTTTTAAATAATCACTAAACGAAGCGAAACATCATTAGCGATGCGAAAAAATTATCTTTTCCATCTATTCTCGATCAACCAGTATTTGAACTTTGACTAATTAAAACTGCTATGTTTCTTACTAGAAGGCACTACAGTTGCTTATAGACCAATAAACATGCATTTTAAAATTTATTGTCAAGAGGACCCTGGCTGAATTGGCGTGGATCCTACCGATCAAAGTATAAACAATATTAGTTAAATTGTTTGTGTTGATTGTAAATCATCACACTTATTGTTGAGAGCAGAACTAACATTTCGCCCCTCGTCTAATACTATTTTCGGTCACATTTTGTGGGGCTAAATTAAAACCTCGTCATCTGCAGCATCCGCAGGGTGTTTCTCACAGGATGCATATCCGTAGTTAGTTTCGATTGTTTTAGGCGGATGCTTGACTCTAAATGAAGGTACAAAATAATAATTGAATGCATCGTCATCTTAAACGAGAAGTCTAAATGTGAAATTAGAGATTGATGTTTCAGCTACACATTCCGCTGACAAATCAAAAAAAAAGAAAAACTAAATATTTAACGACGAATTGGCATTATTCGTACGTTTTTATTAAAAGCTGTCTCACCGCATACATTCGATCATTACGAACACGCGTTATGAGTATTTATGAATTTTATGAGGTTTTTGATTTGCCTTAAATGCTCAAGTGCGATTTCCCAGTATTACCGTCGCTGTTGTAATGTAAATTACCTTATTAATGTAAACACGGCCGTTGTCGAGTGATGTCACGAAGGTGGTTTTGAAATTATGACTTCATTCCTCACACTTAGGCTACATTGAAACAAAAAAACACGGTTATTAACATGTTTATTGTTTACAGGGAGAAATATTTTTTAAGATTTTCAATATTGTGCTCAGTCTCTCTTCGATTTTTACAAAAAACAGACTTCAATATACCTAGATATCAGATTACTTTAGATAATATGCCACCATCATTGTATTGATGAATAACAGGACAACCGTCAGGTCCATAGGACAACCGTCAGGTCTGAATAACAGGACAACCGTCAGGTCCTGTAGGTCAACCGACATTTACAATGTCGGCTGACCTACGGAAGCTTGGAAACTCTTTCAATGAGAAGGAAGTATTGAGTAAATTTCATTTAAATTAATAACTCTAAAGTTTTGATCCTTATCATCAAGCATTCAGTTGCCGTGTTAATTAAATATAAACAACAAAAATCCCTCGAACCCTCGAAAATAACTGAAAGCAATAAAATTTCCTATTTTGCTGTAAATGGTATGCAATGATTTCGACTACGAGCGAAAAAAATGATTTCTTTAATTGTCACGCTTGGGTTAAGTATTCTCTCACCATATACGTGTCACTTTTGTGCACTTAAAGTTAATTAAAATCGTTATTATTCATAATTTACACTAAGTGGAGACGTAAAAGTATTAAATATACATTCTCAAGTACAAGTGTGTTGAAACCCTTTACCTACCGAATTTTGTTTTTGTATATTTTTGTCATAATTATTGTAGTTTAATGTCACCATTTTATTTTTTGGTATCTTGAAGGTCTTTTATGATTAATGAGTAAGCATATAATATCCAAATGTGAATTTTACTAATCAGTAACCATGAAATATTTGGGCGAGTCTACCTTATGATTTCTTGGTTTTTTTTATTTGGAAGCTATCAAACTTAACCTGACCATATAACATCGTAGAAATTTTTCTTTTGCTTCTCCCGGTAAATAGGTTACACCTAGGTTCATTTTTAATAGCTTTCATTTCTCATGCAACTTATATATATAAATAAAACAAAAAGTTCATGACCTTATGGTTTTTGAAATATATTATCTAGCGTTCGAATCATTATTGCATATTTCGAAAAAAAATAATCTTCTTCTTACGGTGCCTCTCCGACTAGCGAAGGTTGGCAGTCAGCTTCGTAAATTCTTGTCTATCTTTCGCGAGGCGAAATAATTCTGCTGCACTCGCGATTCCAGTCCACTCTCTGATATTACGAAGCCAGGACTTTTTTCTGCGACCAACGCCTCTTCTTCCTGCAACCTTTCCCATCATAATAAGTTGAAGGAGCTTATCAATTATTTGAAAACAAAAATGATATGCTGAAAATCATGTTTTAATAGTGTATGTTATCTATTCAATTTTTCCTTAAAAGTCTGCCGTATTTCCCTATACAGTGACACAGCTGTTTTTGCCCTTTTATTTCGGCCGGTCTGGTAAACGCGATTATAATTTTCTTTCATACAAAGTCTACCGTCTCGCCTGAACTACCTCTCTTTTAAAATGCTTTTTTATTTAAGAGCATTTGTGACTAAATGTTTTTCTGTTAAGGTAGAGCTTTGGAGTTTTATTTTGCGTCGTGGTTTTTTTATGATTTAATTTTACTGGTTTCGTTTGTATTTCTTTGGCAAAATTTAGCGACAATTTTATAATGCCCACTATATTATTAAATTGTCACCATGTGTCTGATTATAGAGTCGGAACATTTCTGCGTTAGTATACCATTCATCTACGCTCATTAGATTGGTCCGGATGAGATGGTTGGCATATGTGATAAAGTTTTTATATTAAAGCCAGCACCCAGAGTTTGTTTCCAAAAACATATATATTTATAATTTAAACATTACTTCTGTGACTGTTGGATTTTCCTTTCTCCGCAATGTAGTTTTGTATCTTATATTGTTTTGCTCTATTTTGTACAATTAACGTACTCTTGACACCATCTTTAAATGCTTCTTATTATCGAAGTTCGACCCAATATTCTGACAACACGAACATTTTATATAATATGAACAGTATAAATAGTTCTAATTAAACAGATTACTTAGCATTTCAAAGTTAAATATTTATTTCAAGCAATTAAAATATCCCATTCTTGCTTCAACGGTGAAGGTAAACATCATGAGGAAACCTGCATGCCTGAGAGTTCTACATAATGTTCTCAAAGGTGTGTGGAGTCCACCAATCCGCACTGGGCCAGCGTGATGGACTACGGTCTTGCCCACTTCTCATTGTGGCAGGAGACCCGTGCCTTGTAGTGGGCCGATAATGGGTTGATATGATCAAGATGACACGCAGAACCTTCAAGCATTAACTCTATTCAATGATAACTTTTAAACATTGCATGTTGATAGTATCCATAACAGAGAAATCAGCGTGTAATGTAATAGTTACACGACGATGAACCGTTTTTGTCATAAGGCCCATGTTTGGAATACTGTTTTTTATAGATTCCTGAATTAAGTTCGTTAAGATAGCTTAGCTCTTCTATCGATACTTTTAAATTGATGTATTATTGTGTCCCGTTGCGATTGTGTGTAGATCGTAGCGGAAGTGCGGAGGCCGTATCCTCGGCGCGCTTCCGTGTGCGCCCGCGCACGTCCTGATCGTCCTCTCGTCCTGCACTCCACTGACAGCGACTACTTGTCCACTAGCTCATTCTAGTCTTATAATTTATCACTTTGTACTAAATAACTTTATCATACTGTAGCGTTTTTTTTATAATAAAGCAACAGTGTGTTGCTTTATTGCCTGTTGCGGTCTAGCCTATTAACTTGACTATAGAGTAACTTGATTTTAGTTAAAACTTTTACTTAAATTTCGTTGCATGTAAGGTATAGTTCCATGACTTTACTTAGTATCAAACTATGATTCAATGTTCACTTTGTTCATGTGACCACTCAATGCACTGATCGACACTACACTAATAATCATTGCACATTACTAGCTCGAAAGGGTTTTTTTCTTCTAAACCTCTTATTAAATGATTGTTATTGAGATGCTTTGAGGCCTCACGATTAACATGTTTAGGAATTGTTTTATTAATAATTGCTACGAACGATACACGATTTTAATAAAGGAAACTATTATTGCTTTGTGAAGATAGTTGTGTAATATGTAGAATTAACAAAATGTAACAAAAAACACAACTTAATTGTTTACTGCAGCTTCCAAAGAAAATGGGTCATGCGTAGACCAAGCTCTATTTGATTACGTATCGCTGCAATCGCTATGGTCACGACATCTTGCTATGGCGATTGGCGATGCCGCGCGTTGAATGAGATAAGTCTTTATATAAGTCGTATAAATATAAATTTAAATTTAGATCGAGTACTCACAGAGCGACAATGCGAGTTTAAAAATAGAATGTTTGTCTTTGTGCGTCCGCGCATGTAGACTATTCAATTCATTATTCACAACAGTCGGCGCGAATAGAGGTGTGTTTAAGTTTGACCGCTTCGTCTGTGTGTTTGTGTTATCGATAGATTAATCGATTTCGATTCGTTTATTTTATTCGAGTGACCAAAAAGTCCCGCGGATTGCGGATATTTAGAGAGATGTTAAAGAGAGCGACAATTTTTTCAGCTTTTTTTATTACATGATTGTTTATCTTTTTTTGGGTTGGCTACTTACTATTTCATGTCAAGATTATTTCATTTGGTGATACCGAATAGAAATAACGATAAGATGTGTTCCATTTTTGTAGATGCCTATCTACAAAAATATCTACGTTTTTTCAATCAAATTGGAGTTTTTCGAATTGAGAATTTCTTTCCGAATCCGAGATGTCCGAATTTGATGGTCGACCGATAAATCAACAAATGATGTTTACCAGCCTGGTTTGCCTCTAGCAACAGCCATTAGGCTGCCTAAAAATTTGCTCTATTTAAACCTTGAAATGTATTCATTGCTAGTTTTCTTTGCGTTCTATAAAATCAAGCAAATATGAAGACCTCTAAGGTGAGGCACATGGGAAAGATGAACACCAAATTTGTTCCATAAAGTCAGCCCAGGTTCTACATCGTTGTAAAACCAATCATCTATGACAAATAGGCCACATTATGCATTCATTCAATTTCTACTTACCTTACTCAAATTTCGCTGCAGACTTTATTTTTACCGTTACCTAACGAACCTGCCAAGAGTGTCATTGTAAAATGAAATATCAATTTCCAGCTCGAAAAACCACGCTTGAATGCCAAAAAAATAATAAGAAACTTAGTTGACAAATAGTGAGGCAAAATTAAAAAAAGTTACATCAGTGTTTTGTGATGTGGATTTTCAAAATAAAAACATTTGTAAAACCAAATCGTTGAAGGAAGTGAAAAAAGTGCTTGTTCAGATCGACCCATCGATGGTTGATCATCGGTATCGTGAAATTTTTAGGACTTGAGTGAAACGGCCACGGGCCGAAGTGCTTATGGTAGGAATGATGTGGTTCAAACGGGATCCTAAAGTGGATAAAGTGGACAAAGTGGATGGAGTGGTCAACAAATTAAGGAGGAAAAAGCCAGTTATACTCAAGCCGACCCGAGAGTCGAGTGAAAGGGAAACATCAGCTGATAGCGATAAAGAGAGAAGAAGATATTCGGATATACTTGATATGAAAGTGTCGCTTGGTATGTATTTTAGATATAAAAGTTTGTGTTTGGGGATAAGTGATTGAAGAAGTTAAGCGTATGTCGAGATGTAAACGATAATGATTCGACCTTGTATAATTATAACGATGGTCTCCTAATTGGTTAGGAGGCAGAGCTTGATAAAACGACAACAATTATTCACTCTTTCCTTAACACAAATAGATTATCCATAGCTATTCAGTTAAGGTTTCCTAGTTGTATTTTTAAATTCAATAGTGATTAAATTGAAGCACATATCGTTGGTATCCGATTGTATAAAATCATATAAGGTTATGAGTTTATCAAATAGAAGACAACATGTTAATATTATATGTATATGTGTGTGTATTTATGCATATTTTTTAATATATATTATATTATTACATTTATTATTTTATTTAATTATTTATGTATATAATACATATATATTTTGATATATATATATATATGTATATATATTATTGCGATTTCCCGTCTCTCATTGCCTTATTCCAATAGTTAAGGTAGCCTAGAAGAGATTACTGTTAGTGATAAGGCCGCCTTTTGCATATAATTTATGTTAATGTGTATTTCCTTTATGTGCAATAAAGTTGTTTAAAAAAAAAAAAAGACAAAAATATTAAAATCATTTCTTTATCACTTTTGTATCCGGAGACTTCACTCACTGAATAAATACAAGTTGGGATGCTAACTCGGTATCTTAATCGAGAAAGTATGCCCAATATATTACTTACTTTACAATTAAATATTAAAATTCTAGCCATTCTACACGAATATTTGGTTTTGACATTCATATTGTTTCAAGTTATATAGTTACTTCTTCCGTTGGTGTCCATTGGAAGTTGGAACATAATCTTGAGGCTTATCAAGACAATAAAAATATACTTGCCGTACACAATATAGGTATTGTGAATCTCAGCGAATGTCAACAGGTCAATGTGGCCTCAGAGGCCGCGTCCAGATACCCACTATTTTTAGCGCAGTCGTCTTGTGTTGATATATGATTTTCCTCTACGTAGTTTCCTTGTATTCGGCGAAGTGTATTCGCTAATTTTGATTTTAGGGTCGAAAATTCCTGTTAACTTCATGCTAATATTTCTAAGGTCTAGTCTGAACTGCTTTGACAGCTACTGACTGAACTGAATGACGTATACAAGTCTCTTGTAGCCATATTTACTGTCATGTAGTAGTATTTTCTTGCTGTATTAACTCTCACTAACTTACTTCTCTCTACAGATCTCTGTACTTACTTATTTGTCCAGAATATTTTAACTATGAGAGTAGATAAAAACTACATTTGTAAGTACACAGGTTGTAATTTTGCTAAACTTATATTTTGTTAGTCATTTAGTAATCACCCATAAATTTAACAGGTTAGCTTTTAAATAACCTTCCCTCTGACATCATCGTATCGCTATGACCTGACATTGATCTTTGTCTTTATTTAAATTTTTTCAACATAAATAACATGTGTCCTTTCTTGTCCAGAGTTATTCATTTATTGAGCTTTTATATAGTTATACTTAACTAGTAAAGATATAAATGATGTGCCTATCTCACAAAAGAGTTAGAATCTTTTTACCAGCAAATATTACATGCACATGTGAACTATTACTACTATTTATGAAGGTACAGTTTGAAAAATTTATTTGTGATCCAGATGTTTACTATTTCATAAAATTTGGGAAATTAATTTTGATTGTAGTGAAGCAATCGTGTGTCTCGATTTTGTTTGGTCATTCACAGCTTCTTTTCTTTGTGTTAAGTAAACTCCTGTTACTTAAGCAAGTCTTAATATTCAAAACTTATGGTTAACAGCTTAGCAAAACGTCTAAAAACCTCTGCTTTAAATCCTAAGCAAACTCAAATAATAATTCAATTACATCATATAATTTTGAGAATAAGTGTAACGATTCTTATCGAATGTTTATGTTAGACATAATACAGGTTCAGGTGATAAGATTGCGCCTCGTATAGTTGAGAAATTTTGTTATCTTCGTTGTTTAGGTACAACTTTACAAGTAGCATGGAAGTCCAATAATGTACTAAATCCTATGCAAAATTACTAGAAAAACAACTTTTTAACTTTTATCTGTGCGAGTCTTAGGATATACCATGCATTTGTTACAATAAAAAATATTTATCCGATTTGCCATCTTAAAAATTTTCATTAGAATCTGATGAAAATCGTTTTTTATTGATTTAATACTTATTTTATTAGTTTATTATGGAAAAGCTCAATTACTGCGTATTTTGACGATTTCCTCTCGATGCAATCAAAATTTTTCTGAACCGTTGGAAGAATCACTATAAACATACTTGTTGAATCCAAATTACTTTATAATTACATAGTAAGCATATTTATACACAAAGAAGTAGAAGTGTTTATTTGTAACAGACGTGTTCTAGCTAGCCCGATTATAGGTTTATAACAAGTGACGGAGATTTGGTCAGAAATAAGAAACTAAATACTTGGACAGTTTAGTTAGTGTAACAAGGAAGTATTCTGATATCAATATCGCGTGTTCTAATAATAAAATTATGCAAAAACCGAACATTAACCTAATTCAGTTGACCATCCCTTAGGGCGAGGTCCTAAGAGGCCGGTGTCCTGAAAACCTGAGCCGGAACTATATTAAAGTTATTTATGTTTTGATAGGAACATTTATCGGTTGCCTCATTACATTAATGGATACAATAATAAGGTACCCCAGAGCTATTCCTGGAATACCTTATTGTATTGTTTCCTAAATAGGTAGAAATTTATGAAATACATTGGAGAAAGCCAAACTCACATAAATAATCGATAATGTTCTTTTAGTTCTGCTCATGTAGTTGTACGCATGGAATCATTAGAACTACAATAGCTTTCGATAATGTTGTAAAACCAAGTATTAGAGGTAATGTAAAACGATTTATATAAATGTATTTTTGATGACAAAAACTTTATTTTACGTAATCCGTTGCTTTCCCATTGCCAATCTGTATTACTTTCTATTGTTGTTGAGCTGGAAAGGTTTTTTTCAACTATTTAGATATCCTTTTGTATTTACAGTTATTCTTTCTTGCATGGGAATTATAATAAAATTATAGTTTGCTATTTTTACTGTGTTTTAATACTGACAATTGAGTGAGTAGCAGTGGATTTTTATAATAAGTAATAAATTGGATAGAGATTTTTCACATTTTGTGGCATTTGCTTGCATGGTATGCACGTACTGCAAACATTCTGCGTTAAGCAATACTTCTAAACCAGAATCACACGGATATTTTAAAATTGCCATTCATGCAAATTGATAAATTGTTATAGCCAACCTCTATAACGAATTTGAAAATTTGAAAACTCTCATTCGTTCGTCGCAAAATATTAAAATTAAAGGATGACCTATGTTTAGAATTTGATGATCTTCACAGCTGAAGGTCACTTCCTGATTATTAAATTTTTCCTTTTTGGCTTTCCATACTTGAATGTTTCTACGTCAAGACTTTTCTTCTATCAACAAGACAGTATATTTTCCATCATCATGTTGATATAAATATAGTATTTCGCAATAGTCATTACAAAAAGTACATCCCAGTTTGCATAAACTTTTCTAAATGATACGAACAATCAATGGTTTATTTCTACAATACCCTGGCAGGTGAATGCTATTATGAATTGCAGTAAGCTCATCTAACCAGCTACGTTATTAATAAAATTTGTATTATTAGGTTGAACATTCGCAATAAGTACTTTTATTGTTGCTATGATTGCAGCTCCTTGTAATCGCACATTCGTCATCTATAACAAGCTGAGAATATCGATAAATCATTCAGATAGTTATTATTCAGACGTCTATTGTACTGCTTCTTGTTACACGCTCTTAAATGCCACACTCGTTTACAAGGCTTTTCTTTAATCATCTTAAGATTATCTACTTTTGTTTGGATAAATCATAATTATTATTCCGATTATTGTTAATATTATATATGAAACATCTTTATATCTACCTAATCTAACCTACCTATCTAATATATCTTTACCTCGAAGGGTAACTAGTTAATTTATGTTATTTAAATTGTTTACATTGAAGTATGTACTCAAGCTTACAACAATTACCAACGATACGTGCTTATAGAACATAAATTTATTTGTAGTATTTAATATACATTATGCTGAGGGAAACCTTAAAATCTGATACGTTATTAAATTATAAAATAAACATTCATAGAGCGGCGAGATGAAAGTGACGAGTCTCTATACGAATCGGCTGATTGTCACAGCGATGCCATTTCTGCAAGTGACGACGCATTACCAAGACTCAGCAAAACACCTACAATAAGCAAAGAATCTCTTAAACTAGCCATCACGGACGAAGAAGGAGACCTAGCTAAAACAAAAAAATGTCACAGAAAGACTATGTCACTTTCCAACCCACTGGAAATAGTAAAATGTTTAGGTGACGAACTATTTGATCATAAAAGAGAAGACAGAACTAATGATAAGAAAATATCGAGGGAAAGTCTTTGGAGTGAAGAGGATAGAGATTCTATACACGGTTCAACTATGAAACTAGATCAGTTAAGAAAGAACAGTAAGAAAGATGATAAAAATGAAAGTAGAAAGAATAGCTCAACTGATGCTCCAAAACGAAAAAGTAGTAAAGGTTCCTCAGTTAGTGCATTAAACTTTCTGAGACGCAAGAAAACTCCTACTTCTATGAAAGTTGTGGAAGCGGTAGTCGAAGTAGTCGACGGTATTGTAAATACTAGGGAATTACTTAATCATACCAGATTCTTCCTGGAAGAGGAGAAGAGATATGCATCTGTATCGCAAGCTAAACCTCAAGTAGAGACAGATTCAGATGAAGATATGCCTGCCCCTAAATTAATCGGCGAGCACAGAAGGAGGTTAAGTAGACAAACTTCTAGAAGTAAAAGTAAAGTGAGAGGAAAAAGTCAGTCTTTAAAAGTTAATACTTTAAGGAAATCTCATAGCGGGACATTAAAAAAGGGGAAAAAGAAGAGTATCAAAACTCCTCTAGTCAGTAGGAGTAGACAAGCCAGTATAGCTGAACCCAGTCCCTTGGTCAAGAAGAAACATTCGGATACCTTCAAGCAGAATTCTTGGCTGTTCAGCGGATCCAAAGGTGAGTTCATTTAAAATTTCTCTTTCTCAATAATTTGTTTGTGTCTTTTTTTGACAGGACAGGTTTTTATTGAAACGTCCCGTTCTTTTAGTAAAAATATTTACTTATTTTGAAACTAAATTATGCATGACTTCTCCAGAACGCAACGCTTTTTGTTCAGTCCTACGAAATGATGAACTTAAATTACAACAACTCTCTATTAAACATCGTTTTAATTAAGCGAAAATATATCCCCTTTAATCTCATATTCAGTGGGATTTAGAAAACGGCTACATTATAAACGTACCCACATTATAAATTTTGAGCTTTCTAGTCCATGTATTTGGGCTGGAGCAGATGAGTCAGTTAGTGAGTGAGTCATTACTTTTCATATTATATTTTATGTACACTAACTGACAGTAATGTTATAAATTGTCAGTATTGGGAGTTCATTTACATAGTATTGCATCATTTTCCTTATATCTTGAAATTTATTCAAAGAAACTTTACATCAAGGGTCACCTGTTTTTGTGTAAAAGTAAAATAAACATTGCTGTTTATTATCACTACGGTCTGATTCCTAAAATTATGTTGCAAGCGGTTCTCGGCTGCTTCTACTTCGGCTGGTATTGTTTTTTTCCTACACAAACGTTCATCCGCTTGCACGTCAAAACGCATAGCATAGCCCACCTGTCCGACTCGGTTTTGCCAGACGTTCTGACTTTATTTCGTGTGACTAGATCCCTAGGGGTCGTCACGTGGCTAACCTTTTAGAGAATATGGCAGTTATATTAAAACCATAACCCTGATAAACCGCTTAAAGGGCTCGGCTTAATTGGTATGATCGTAACTAGCCACGGCTGGCGCTTCCCGAAATTATAAATTCTCAAATATCCTCCGCTGGAGTTCGAACCGGGACTTCTCACTTTTAAGACCACAGCGGTCACCACTGCGCAAAGGAGGTCGTCAGAAAAGTAGGTACCCCACAGATTGACAATTGTGATTTATCAAACGCTGACCTCAGTCGGAAACCCGCTAGCCTTGCCTCCTCCGGGCTGGCGGGTCATCGCTTAGGCAATTGTATGATTGTATGGACCTGTGTTTAATTGTATTGAATCTTGTTGTTTGTATGTTATAAAAACAAACTTCCGCCTTGCCGCCCGCTTGTCTATTATCTAAAGTTTAGTTGTGTTGTGAGCACAGAATTTAGAAACCGTGTACACGACTAATATTGAAGCATCGAAAACCACTCCACTTTACTTAGAGACAGGAGTTCTGACAAGTTGTTTGACATGATTAAGGCTTATATTGATAACCTGTTAAGTGTCCACCCCACATTCAAAACCCTGTGTGTCCATCGGTAGGATTCACAAATATCCTTTGCCACTCGCAACATCATCCGGTGGTGCAGAAGTGTCATCAGTTAAAAAGGTACTTTCTCAAGCGTGAACTTGTCAAATACTTTCTGGCATTCAATACCTCTCCACCCACACAGTCCGTAACCGTATACCTAAATTCTGAATAGGTGTAGAGATCAAATCCTCAGAGTAAGGAACACTAGAGAGAGGGCGAGACGTCGCGTGCCATGTGACCGTTGTTGGCCCAGCTGGGCTTATAAAGCCTCTTGTTCACTTCTGATAGGTTTTTGATAGGTGCATTTTTTTATTTGCGAACGAATTGATTAGCTAGCTAGCATCACAAATAGGTCGATTGCTTTGACTAAGCGTTGTCAAAGCGTGTCGGAATACGTTATCTTAGCTGCATAGAAGAACCGTGATATATCTTAATTGTATACCTTGTGAGCAGTGGCGTGCATAGAGGGTATGCACAGAGTATGCAGATGTTATAAAATTTAATAAAATGTCCAGTATGAGTTATAATTACTTGAGGCTAGGCTTTTTATAATTCTTACAATGCCTATCCTTAAGTTTTTTATAGCTCGTACTGGAGATTTTCTTCATTTTATATCATCTGCATACCCTGTGCATACCCTCTCTGCACGCCACTGCTTGTGAGTAAGCAGGTTAGCTCAGTAGTAGGATAGAATGTTGGCCGCGATACAGCAAACGAATAGAAATGATCGCCTTTCTCTCATCTTTATCATCATACCATTAGTAGCGCCACTACAGGTCACTCTCAGGAAAAGAAGGCCGTAGTCCGCTATGGTGAAAGAACAACCAAAGCAAATTATATTAAAATGTTTGAATTAAAAACGCACATAGCTCCTAAAAACTAGAGGTTAGTGCCGGGAATCGAACTCGGCCTGACCGAAAGGAAAGTCGAGCTTTAAACAACAAGGCTAGCACCGCTCGTTTGTATCGCCTTTCTATTACACTCTGTTGTCTATGATCGTATCAGTAGCGAGAACTAGATCGCATACCGTTACATGTCACACACGCGGCACCACTCGGATATTAATTATCGTGTTAATGATATTTGGCAAGCCATCCATTACCGACGCGCGCGCGACACATCAGAACACAGTTGCCGGAATTCAAATACCGTAATCACCTTTTCATTGAGGACTACCCTCAGGTAATGTCTCAACATAGCGTAGCTCCCGTTTTAAGTTTACGAAAGGTATCGCCATCATCTCAAAAACAGATACACGTTTATTTATCCCACCCAACGTACGCATCAAAATAGGCCTATCTGAAATATTTGATTTTGACATCACTGGAGTACCTACCTTTAAGGGAAAAGTGAATACGACTTTTGGGAGCTTACTATTCCCCCTTGAAATGTTAGCCTAATAAGACAATGATCATTTGGAGTTTCCTAATTCTATTTACCTTCATTGCTTCATTTTGCATAAATCCGGCAGACTTAAAGCTGCTTAAGATTTCAATCTAAGAATATAAGATTTCGTGGGTAATCAACATCTCTCACTTCTTAATATAGTACAACGGGTGCCACGCTAACTTCATGCTGGTGCTGATTTCTAGAAAGCACTAGGAACTCGTGATGCTTCCTCGAGATTAATAGCCTATATCATTCCCACCGCGGAAAGAGATGGAATGGCGACAACTGTATGCTAATCTGCCGTCCCCACGAGACACTCCAAAGCTCATAGGAAGCAAAAATGCGAAAGACTCCTGTAGTTACAAAACTTGTAACACCTTTGCATGACTTGACCGTTGATATGCTTTGTGCGAGTCTTGGAAAATATTACAAACTCGTAAATAACAGCGTTTCGAAGATAACGTTTACGACTGAATGGTAAAAACACAAGCGTGCAACGTTTACATTTTATTAATTTTGCTGATAGGGTTGCCAACTCTACTATTTTTATTACTCAATAGTTGTAGAACCCGCATCGCTGACGGTATATGCTAGTGGTGGAGCTTTTTGCGACTGAACTTGTCCGGGGAAGTACTGCTATGTTTATTTCTGTGGCTGGCCGGTGGAATGACAGGCTTAACACTTACGCCTCATATGGACACTGGCTTGCATCTTGTAGAACGCGTTCCTTGTATGTTTTGTGAAGTGTTGCTTTCTTTATAAGCGATGGTTCTCTCTGTTTGGTCCGTCAATTATTAAGCGCAATAAGAAAATGATTTCACGCCTGTTACAAAATTAACAAATGCTACTTGTAAAAGTGGGCGAGTGAGTAGCAGTGTTTTTATGGGAGCATCATAAATAAATAAACAAATATACTACGACAATACACATACCGCCATCTAGCCCCAAAGTAAGCGTAGCTTGTGTTATGGGCGCTAACTGCACTGAAAAACATCATCACACAAACATTTTCCAGTAGTGGGAATTGAAACCCACGGCCTTTGACGCAGAAAGCAGGGTCGCTGCTGCTCACTGCGCTAATCGGTCGTCAAATCATGGGTGATCATGGGTGATCTATTTTTAGCCACGCCAAGGTAGGGATGCTATTTCGGACCGCTACTGACTGAAAACTCACTAAGTGTGGAGTGGTAGCAACCCTAGGACAGAACTATAACAACATAATGTGGCCATCACACACGACCGTGGCTGTACCGAGGTTTATAACGATACAGCAATTAAACATTCGGAATTATTTGGCCGTGAAATCGGACATGTGGGGCTATGGCAAATAAATAAAACCCGTCTGCGCTGTGTTGCAATCGATAAAACAGCGATAAATGTGTCCGTCGCGACGACGGGCTGGGATATTATTTATTTATTACTTGGTACTGTTTGCGTCGGACTGCGGTCACTAGGTGAGGAGCATTCCGTCTAGGATATGTCATGACGACTTCTTTATCATGCGCGATGGGTAAGCGACGCTCGTATTGTAGGTATGCTAGCTACGCCCCGCGGTGTAACCAGCGGTGAATGAGTCGTTTGGTTGCTTCGTTAGGACGTGAAGGACGAACGAGGTTCGATGATACGTATGCTCCTATAAACCCTTGAGAATTCGGTGAGTTGGATCCAGGACCAAAAGTACCTACCGTATGTTACTCTCCGTCCTTTCAACGAAGGTTAAAATTGACCAAACAAACACACTTTCGGTTTTATAATAGGTATTGGTAAAGTCGTCGTCGTCATCCACCCATTACCGGATCACTACAGGGCACGGGTCCACTCTTACAACAAGAAGGGCCGTGGTCTACCACGCTGGCCAATCGCGGATTGGTAAACTTTACACCGTTGAGAACATTATGAAGAACTTTCAAGCATGCAGGTTTCCTCACGATGTTTTCTTTACTTATCAAAGCAAGTGATATTTGAATGGACTAAATTAAAAACGCACGCAACTCCGAAAAGTCAGTGGTGCGTGCCGAGGTTCGAACTCGGTCTCCGCGAAAGGAAAGCCGAAGCAATACCCACAAAGGTTCATTCCTTTATCGCATTATTCAAGTGTTGTTTTCACACACATCCCACTCTTGTCGGCTTTGGTTTCTTCCAGCAAGGCAGAAGAAATTAACCTCTAGACCTATATGCTGAGAATAAAGACATTTAAAATAATAAAAATTATAAAAAAAAAAAAGAAAAAAAAGCAATGTGTCATCTCTTTTTTCAATCGTGCCTCATTGTAAGTTTGAAAAAGTAGATCGAAACTGCAAAGTTTTCTACTAGATGACGCTACAGTCGCTATAAGACTGATGTGAAAGCCGTATACTAATTTCGGCATCGACGGTAGGAGAGCCGTAGCTTAATTGGAGAAAACGCTCAGGCCGCGATTGCCAGTGAGTCGCAGGTTCAAATCCTGTCGGTTCCGAAAATTTTTTGTGCATTTTAAATTTATAAAAAAGACATTTGAGTATATCAATTAAAATGCTTAGATATGACACTCGGATATACCCTATTGGCTGAGCACGACGTTTAAATCGGGGATTAAAATTCTAGGCGTAGGTATATAATCCAGGTAGCAGTATTCTCTACCCACAAGTGCCAACGCGTGCAGAAAACTGTAACAGTGGTGCATTACTTATCAGTATTTCAATAGAGGCAAGCTTGATAGCTCGACGTTACTTAACATTATTAGGTCAGTTCCCCCGCCGAGGACTCGATAAGTCTTCTATTTGTGTTCCCAAAGAGAGGAGCTCTTTGTACAAGAGCTCCTCTCTTTGGGAACACAAATACTAATACTGTAGTATATTATGAAAACTAAGCTTGATTTGCTATACTCCACTAAAAGCAGTGAGGAGAATCTGTATGGTGTCAATTTGATTGGCGCAGTTTGAAGCGACCCTGCTTTCTGAGCCCAAGGCCGAAGTTTCAATTCCCACTACTGAAAAATGTTTGTGTGATGAGCATGAATGTTTTTCAGTGTGAAAGTGTGTGGGTGTGTATATGTATATTCTAAGTATTTATGTATATTAATCATAAAAACGTTCATCAGTCATTTTAGTACCCGTAACACAAGCTACGCTTACTTTGGGGCTAGATGGCGATGTGTGTATTGTCGTAGTATTTTTATTTATTTATTTATAATGTCTTTAATCCTTATACTTCACACCAAACAGGTGTCCGACAATGTACCCTCATCATATATACAGTATATACCAGTGAGATCCAGGTTGCCAGATCTCAGCATTGGGGTAAATAAGATACGAAGGTTCTAAACGCGCCACGATCTAAGAAGAATCCCGCAACAAACTTAACCGGTTGTTCTTTTTGTTATCACCATCTCACAATGTCATTTATCAGTTTTAAACATAATCCCGCCGAAACGGAAAGCCCGCTACAGCAATAAACCCGCGAACATATTGCGGGTGCCCACCGTACCGGCATCGTCAGCGGCATCGCATTACTCTAAATGAGCGATTTATTATCACTTAACGTAAACACGTTTGCAGCGGGTGCGTTGAACTCGCATTGTTGTGATTACATTGTAACATCTCTTAATGTAATTGACTGCGAAATAGCTTCATTGCATCGTTATTGATGTTTTCATTTTCAATTTGTATCTTACGAACCTTATATTTCTGTAGCCATTTGAAACAACAAGTACTAATGAAAAGAATAAAATAAATATTTGAGGGGGCTCCCATACAACAGGCATGCATTTTTCGCCGTTTTTATAGATAATGCTACGAAAACCTTAAAGGTCGAGTCCGACTCACTCTTGACCAGTTTTTAAAATCAGCAAGATTTGTATATGTAGAATGATACTAAATATTGTAGCTATAATTACTTGTATACCAATAGGTATCGGAATCGATCGTGCGAGAGTCCGACCAAAAACTGGCCAAGTGCGGCTAGTTTTTAAAATCAGCAAGATTTTTATATGTAGATTTAGTTACTTTTATACTGTTTAGTATAATTTATAGCCCACTAAACTATACTGGAGCAGCAAGTCCTTAAACAAGAGAGGTCTATGAGCCATACCTCCCCGGACGTCTAATAAAGCTAACGAGAGGGACATGCCGTGGTGGTTTTTAGTTCGGGTAAACGAGTCCCACATAACCTCTGTCCTGCCCAAAAGGACAGAGGTAGCCATAAAGCTTTTACAGCAAACAAAAAAAATAAGGATATAAAAACTTGTCCGCTTCGTCCGCTCTACTACTGTGAACGTCCTTGAACCAATCTAATCGCGTAACTAACTTAATCTTTACACCAAAGGTGTCACCCACCAAACTAAGTGGGAATCGAACGGCGTGTCGAGACAATAGCGCCGCGAGTTCTGGCGCGTTGACTCAGCGCAAGGATACGCTATTTGTGTTCGCTTCCCGAGCTGCGCTCGCGCATACCAATGCGCCCTGCGACCGGTGACCGAGTCAAGTGCGGTACCTTGCCTTCCGGTTGCGCTTAACGGATAATTATTGGATAGAAGGCGTTACGCGGAATTTAATGATATATTATGAAAATTAAGCTTAATTTGCTATACTCTATACTATTTTAGAAAATTAACTTTCAAAACTTAACGGATAGGTACGTTTTATTTTTGATCTCGAAGTTATAGCGTCTTCAGTTTATATCAACCTCATTGGCGCAGCGGTGAACGCTGCATTCTTCTAAGTTTTTTGAACTTGCATTGTTGCGTTTGTTGGTAGTAGTAGATCTTTTTATGACAGAGCTCGTCTGGGGAATCACTTCTGTCGCCAAGCAGAACATTGGATAGAAGCGGGCGATACTTTGTGGAGTTCCTTAGATGAAATACTACGAAAATTAAGCTTAAATTTTTAAGTATGCCAAGCAGAACTTCTGTGCTCTTCGAAGTTGTGGTGGCCGGTGTAATTAAAGGTTCGGTCATGCATGTCCTACAAAGTGACCTGCGAAGTGTTGCTCTGTTATAAGGATGAACCTTCTTATTGGTCCGTCATTATTATTATTATTATGAATAATACAGGAGAAGCCGATAGCCGCAAATCGATAATTTTTAAATTTTTTAAATTTGTCCTGGATTGGTCTGGTGGAAGGCTTCGGGCAAGGCTAGTTACCACACTAAAGACAAAGGCGTGCTGCCAAGCGCTCTGATATGATGCCACGTAGAATTCTCATAGTTAGTACTCGCATTCTGTGAGTAATATTATAAGTTGAAAGATATGGGTTTTTTGTAATTGCAACACCACTTACAGGTGAACCCGCTTCAATCTTAAACTTTATCATCACTTGCCACCAGTAGAGATTCCAGTCAAGGGCTACCTAATAGAGAACTATAAAAAGAGCGATTTTCCAGCTGGCAGTGTGTGATAATAATCATAGTTGACATTCTGAAAGGGCTAGTCTTCAGTTTTTAATTTTGAAATAAAACATTTACCCAGTAAAGTCATGCGAAACAAGTCGATCATTTACGAACACTTTAAGCGTTACAAACTTTGTTTTATACATAAAACTGGTTGATACCTAATTAAAAAATCTCGAAAAAAAAAAAAAACACCATGATTAACGAAATTGAAATGGTTCGTATCGCAGAATTCCCAAAGCCCCCGGGCCACCGCTGGCGACGGGTTGAGTGACCGACGCGGGAGGTGACGTCACACCCCACCGGCGCCTGACTCATCCATTCTTGACATTGTCAGCAAAAAACGAGATCGACCCGCGCGCTCTGTAAAACGCCTTAGCGAGGAGGGCACGCGACTTTATTAAAATGATCATCATCATCAAACCATTACGGGGCCGCGACTGGCAAGGGTCAAGAATGGAAAAGAGTATATGTAGGGTGGTTGTCCACCACGCTGGCCAAGTGCGTATTGATTATAGACTTCACACGCCCTTTAGAACATATGACTCTCCGACGTACAGGTTTCCTAATGATGTTTTCCTTCACCATTAAAGCAAGTGATATTTAATTGCACATAACTCTGGTAAGTTAGAGGTGCGTGCCGGAAATCGAAGTCGGTCCTAGCCTTGAAGGTTTCAGCTTCCCTCACTTGGGGACAAAATTCTATGTGAGTTTTTAGCAATTAAATATCAGTTGCTCACTCAAGTCAAGCATGTTGACTGAAAGTTTTCCATAATGTGTTCAAGGGCGTGTAAAGTCTACCAATTTGCATTTGGCCAGCGTAGTGAATTACGCCCTAAACCCTTCTCATTCTGTGAGGAGACCCGTGCCCTCGCTTCGTGCCCGTGCTTCGTCCGCTTTTGGGAAACGTTTGTTTTTCTGGGATAAAAATTAACCTTTGTTACTCTCCGTTCTTTCAACTGAAGTGAAGGAAGGCCAAAGAAACAAACAAACGCAATTCTAAGGAGGATTGTCTAGGATGTAACCTTTTTACCGTTGCCATAGTTATCTCTAACCCTATTTGACCCTGAATGTAATGACAGCTGACCTTACGCCTCACCGCTCTATAAGTATTGATTCCTAGAAAAAGTTTTGGAACAAGAGTGATCCATTACCATGAACACTGTAATTATCACATGGGAATATTGCCCCATTTCCATATAGCCTACGTATGAAAAATAAATAGATTTTATTTGATGGTATGTTGGTGACAAAATAGATCTTGTTAAAAAAAAAACATAGCTTCTATACACTCGTATGCTGCTCATACCATTTCAGCGTGCACATATTTAAATCACAGGATTTTGATAATTTATTATTTAATATTGGAAATCTAATTAATAGCATTTCATTCCCATATGCAAAACAAATGTCAAGAAATCTATTATTTACAGAACGACTGTAGGATGGTGATCTAGGTAGTATAACTAACAGCTTTGCCCTGCCTATGCTAATGTCAGGACTGCGGGGGAAAATTGCCTGACTAGTTGACCTGCCCATCATTGTGCGGGATTTCGCCGCCTGGATGGGCAGGCTCTTGAGGACGGCGGACCATTTTGTCAGGTTTGGTCCTAAGGGTGTTTTTTAGATACCCTGGGGAGCCTTTATTTTCCGGGCATAAAAAATATCCAATACCAATGTCTTGGATGCAATTTGTCACAGCAGCGCAGTGCCAATGCTTTGGTTGAGCCGAATGTAGGGAACAAACCGACACTTTCGCATTTATAATATTAGTAATTTAGACATATCGCTACTTATGAAAATTAAGCGTCTGTATGGTGTAATTTATAATTTCTTCAATCGTTATGCTTTACACCATACAGATCTTTGGCAATGTACCCTCTACGCACGTTTCGCTCCGGAGCATCCTCAGGAGACTTTACAATGAAGGATGACTCCTGAGGATGTTAAGTTAACAATCTTGGAATTCCGCAAAGTAACGCCTGCTTCTACCCAATATCGCTACTGTTTTAAAACTTTTCTACATTATATTTGAATGAATCACAGAAACCTCAATATTCGAGCTGTTGATGAGTGATTTTTGGGAACCCCCTGGCGCAGCGGTAAACGCTGTGGTATTTAGTTGGAGGTCCTGGTTTGACTTCCCGGCAGAGGCGAAATGGGAATTCAAAAATTCTGGCTTGGTCCTCTGTTTTGGTGTGGTGGGAGGCTTCGACCGTGGTATCATTCTGCACCACCCTACTGACAAAGACGTGCCGCTAAGCGACTTAGCGTTCCTGTACGATGTCGCGTGTAAACCGATTAGGCGTATGGGCTCAATGTCAATGCTTTACCCCCTAAGAGGTTAGCCCGCTACCATCTTAGACTGCATCATCACTTACCACCAGCTGAGGCAGTCAAGGGCTGACATGTAGCGGAATAAATAAAGACATCCATTTTTATGGCATGTCTAAAAATAACGCTGACTGCACACTTTCCTTCAAAGAAAGCAGCCCGCACCGCATACCATACCATACACGAGCTGACGGATATGGCTCTCGTCAGTGTGATGTTACCTTAACTCGCTACCCGCCTACTTGCGCTTCTGAGAACGAAACCTCGGACCGGTCGGACGGACGGACTGACGACTTGACAACTGTAGCCTCAGTACGAGATTTGCTAGCTCGCAATCGAGGAGTCGTTTTCGTGTATGGATTAACTTGAACATCGTAGTTAAATGGATCTTATTGGGATTCCATTAAAGCTCTTATTTTTCTTAAAGTCTTTAGCTCGTCCTTTGACAGGAGCCATAATACAAGATTTGCTCGCTCGCAATCGAGAAGTCGTTTTCGAGTATCGAAATACGTGAACATCGGACGGGGTAAAATGGATATTATTTGTATTGAGATAAAACTCAAATTACAACTCTTTCGCTTGGGAACGTTTGTAAAACAAAAATCTGCAGTGAAGGATTTGCGAATCTCAAACGAGGGCTTTAGGGCTATTTCACTTTGACGATACGGAGTTTAATAATCGAAAACGACATGTGATTTCGAGCGAGAGGTCTTGTATTAAGGCTACACCGGTCCGTCACTCTTTTGAAGAGCCGTAGCCCGCCTTATCAATGTGATTGAAGCCGAAGTGACCTTAATGCTGTGACAGCCTTCGCTGGCATGAATTATTAATGCAATGAACATAAAGCTTAATTTCCTATAATCTACGATTACTGTTTGAATATGTGTGGTGGAATTTAGAATCCAATAGGGCCGAGTTCGAATCTCGGCACTCATCTCTAACGTTTTTGCGTCCCTGGCTCGCACATCTAACTTTTCCGAGTTTTTTTTATATTTATGCAACGAAATATAACCCTTGCTTTAAACGTGAGTAAAATAAACATCATGAGGAAACAGTCACGTCTGAAAGTTCCAGCTCACTACTCTATAGTGGGCCGATAAAGGCTTGATATAGTTACGAATAACCCGGTGATTGGAAATTGGTGGGGACAATACCACCGTGCCTCGGAGAGCATGTAAAGCTATGGGCGGCTAAACATGCCAGTAGCCACGATTATGATCACAAATTTCTGTTATAAATTACCTTAGTTCGCAAAAATTTGTTAATGGTTAAGCTGAATCCTAGAGACGGCCCGAAAGTCTGACCACTATACTATCACCGCTAAATTAATTCAAATTCAAATTTTGAGCCCGATTAATCAAATTGAATACTTGAGCTAAATAAAACATCACATCTCAAGATCAATGGGATAGCTCGAGTTCGCTGAAAACGAGACGATTAGCAGATGCCGCGTGGAAGAATTCGCTAGGTCGAAGAGGTAGTTTACCAAAATCAACGAAAATATAGTAAAGGGTTAGCGCTTCGGCCTCCCTTTCGGGGAAGACCGAGCTCGTATCCTTTACGTTTCCGAGTTATGTGCGTTTTAGCAATTAAAATATCCAGGAAACGTGCATGCGTGAGAGTTCTCCATACCATTCTCAAATGTGGGTGTAGTCTACCAATTAGCACTATGCCAGCGTGGTGGACAACGGCCTACACTCTTTCTTCTCATTCTGAGAGGAGACCCGTGGCCTGCAGTGGACCGATGGTGGGTTTATAATGATGATGGTACTATAAGGATATCTCTTTAAGCTTATGTTTAATAAAAACTTTGGAAGTTTATAAAAATCAATTAGCAATTGTGCATTTTAAAATCAATATCTCCTGAGGACGCTCCCGCCTCAGAGCGAAACGTGTAAAGAGAGAGAGTGCAGTAGGGAAAATCTTTGCTGAAAAGAGATGGAAGAAATTATAAATAAATAAATAAATAAATATATGTACTAAGCAGTCAAGGGCTAACTTGTGGTGGAATAAAAAAAAAAATTATTGTATAATTGTATTGCGCAAACTGACCTACTTTCAAAATTATATCCAATATTAATAATCATTTATGCAGTAAGCGGACTCTACTTAGCAGCTCATATTAAATTCATAGTTCAATCGCTTAATGGTTTAGCAACGTGCACATATCGGATGCACATAGCTGCACGTCTCGCATACACTTAATTACAGATGTTGAAACTACTCACATATATAGATGTAGCGGGGCTGTGGTGCAACTGGCGTGACCTTGAAGACGGTTACCTTTGTATTAGAAGCTCGAAAGAAAGAAGATGTTGACTTTACAAAATAGGGTACTCCCCGGTTTCGGACGAAACGTGTGTTAAGGGTAGTTTGCCGAAGATCTATTCGTTGTGGAGTACACCACTTCGTTCGTTGTGGATTCTCCTGCTTTTCGCGAAGTATAGCAAATTCATTAAGCTTAATTTTTATAAGAAAGACTAATTGTTTCTGGCAACCATTGCACAGATATTAACTTGTCATCGTAATGCAGGCAGTTACCGTAGGCCTTCTCATAGGATGCTGATTAGTACATGTCGAGATATTCTGAGCATGAGTCTTCCCATCACCAGATGAGTAACTCTGCTCTGTAAGCATGTTCCATTGTGGTTGTATTCCAGTACAACTTACATAAGATGTAAGTTGTACTGGAAATGGTTGTTGTACCAATCAATCTCACCTGGTGGTAAGGGATGATGCAGCCTGATATGATAGCGGACCAACCTGTTTGGGGCAGTCTGGCACCCCAATCTCACCGGAACACTATCACTTTGCGGCACGTCTTTGTCGGTAGGGTGAGCCTCCCGCTAGACCAGACCAGAGAAAATTCGGAAATTATAAATTCCCAAATAGAGCCCGGCGGCCAACGAACCACTGGGGACTTTCACTTATGAAGCCACAGTACTGACAACCCGCGAACTAAAGTCTATGCAAAACGCAAATCGGTAGTAGCTACTTTAGATACACTACACTATACAGTGGCCGGCTGATTAAAGCTGCGCAGGAGTGAGATCATCGACGGATCCGCGCGGTTATACTATGTTATATGTATGTATGCGCCGCCAATACATTAGCTGAGCGATAACCCATGGACATTTAGCTAATTCTTACGATATTGTTCTTTAGTGTAAGGCTGGATACATATCTGTATCACGCTACCCTAATGAAACCCACGCCACGCTTGTTAAGTCGAATAAAATCATAGTATTTCGTTTGTCATGGTATGCATTTGAGTAATTTTATTGTATCGTAATTCTAGTCATTGATAAGGTTTTAAGAGAAGGTTATTTGGAAAACGAACTCTATGTGTGTTGACTGAAATTTTAAACAGCTGATTTTAAAAGCGTAGAACGGATGTAGAGCGACCTACCAGGTACCAAGGCGTTCCAAATTTAACTATACCAAGCAATTTTGATTTTACTGCGATTTAAAATTAGCAAAAATAAAACACGACGAATTGTTTTTGAAATTTATTTCATTGAATATCCATTCGGCGTACGGTGTTGTGGTGTGGCGTTCTTCAAGTATGTTTCCAGCCTTAGTTTCACAGATTTGAATGTGCCAAAAGGCTATCGTAGGTCAGTTTTTATTTGAGCATGGTTTTCCAATTATTGTCGTTCTGATAAGATAACGAAAGGTCTCGCTAAATAACGATAAAAAGTCGCTGTAGCTGAAGGGGATATTTGGTATATTGTATATATTCATAAGCTCCTCTGATTTAACACATTCTTTGATCCATTTTGAGACATTCATCATTAACATTTTGTACAGATTATAATAAGGGACATTATTTATTCGCTCACACTAAACTCGCTTGTGCCTTTGAACAAAGGATACCCGCCCGTTACTTCGTCTATTGTTACGGTTTTATGTCAATCCTGAGGGAATCGTTTAAATTTTATTCTAACGATTCGAACGATTTTCGGTTTATCAATATTTTCAAAGTCCATTCCATACAGCAGTATTGTTCATACCAATATCACCAGCATCAAAAGCCTATAACAGTCAACTGCTGGCCACTAAAAGCCCCTCGGCGGTGATAATCCAGTTGGTAGGACTTCTCTTTTGACGGGGCCGAGTTCGAATCCCAGCACGCATCTCTAACTTTTGTTAGTTAGGTGCTTTTTTAAACAATTAAAATATCACTTGCTTCAACGGTGAATGAAAACATCCTAAGGAAACCAGCATGCTTGAGAGTTCTCCATAGTGTCCTCAAAGGTGAGTGGAGCCCACCAATCCGTATTGGGCAAGTGTGGTGGACTACGGCCTTAACCTCTTCACATTGTGGGAGGAGATCCGTGCTCTGTAGTGGGCCGGTAATGAGTTAATATGATGTTGATGATGATACGACACCCGCGGGATCAATATTATCAATCCATCACCGACCCAGTGCAGGATCTGTTCACATAATAAAGAAGGATATGACCGTAGCCCTCCACACTGGTAGACCTTACACACCTTTTAAGAACATTAAGGAGAACTCTTAGGTATGCAGGTTTCCTCGCGATGATCTTCTCCACCGTTAAAGCAAGTGATTGCTCAAAAAGCATAAAACTTAGATAAATTAGAGGTTTCTGTGTGTGGGCTTTCAACTCTCTCTCTCTCTGAAAGGACTTGAGGTTAATAATAATGGATTATTTTAAAATTAATCTCAGGTTTTAAACATAGCTAGTGTGTCTAGCTAAGTAGGAAATAGCCTTAAATATTTCAACATTAAAACCTCCGTTCTATGTAGGAAATAGGTAGTTTAATACATAGTGATGTGTGACACACGGCACTGGCTGGCCGTCCTGTTGCTCGCTACCTGCTACTAAACCTAGTAGGTATTTTACATTGGACGGCATGTATTAACACATGTATATGTGTATGTATTTATTTATCAACATTTTGCTATTTTGTATTTAATAATTTTTATGCGAGTAAAATATATTTCTTTCATCTCTGTTCCAATGGATTATGTTAGTGTACAATGTGGTGGGGACAATTTGGATATTTATGATTTCTAAATTTTCTCTGGTCTGGTCTGATGGAGGCTTCGGCATCATGCCGTGTATAATATTTAACTGTCATATCACGAACAGGTTAGCCCGCTGCCATCTTAGACTGCATCATCACTTACAACCAGGTTTATTGCTGTATGCAAACTTTAACAAATTTTGTTATTACGTATACTTAATGTTATACATTATGCGAATACAATTTTATTTTTAATTTAAAAAGTTTATTGAAGCTGTTTAACTAAATAACAATAGTCGCTTTTATATCTCAAAAATACTGGTGGCTCAGGTACAGGTTTATTACTTAGCCTTAGAAAGAAGCCTTGCCCAAGTCCACTAAATGTTGTCGTGGAGGCAGATAGGTACTTCAATTTCAATTTATTTGTTTTAATATTTTTTTTTTCCCTTCTTTCTACAGGAGATTCAAGAAGAGAAGGGTCTACTGACGAGCCTTCTGCCCCAGACGTGGACGTCGACACTAGCGACGCCACGGTCAAGGAGCCCGAGAAGGAAACTAAGTAAGTACCAGAGCTTTCTGATAGATGGCGTTAGTTGTACAGTTTGGGTATGTTTCGAAACTTCGGTGTAGTAACGCTAGTCGTCACTAGGTGGCGACTTTATATGTATTTCATGAAAAATTCTCTTTTGTTATAAGAGCCACTTTTAAATTATTTTTGTCCGTACCGAAAACTGGTACTTTTTGTTGTTAATAAATTATATAAACCCGTCAATTCAAAAGCCTAGGTACTTTAAAAGAGTGCGTAAATATGGGATGTTTAAATAGGCTTCTATGATGTAGATTTTCTAAACATCTACGTAGCTACAGGTGATACTCGGCACAGCACCTGAGTTTCTTGAGTTTCTTGGTAGTAGAACCACAATGAGACAAACTTGACTTTTCAAAGGTGCTTACGGTTGCTTGCGCTTGAAGGCTTTCTTTAAATAATTGAATTTAGATACCTGTATGATGCAAGTTTTTAGATTACAACTACACTCAGTTGATATTTGATATTGTTATTTCAACCATTATCTACGTGACTTCTTGCCGACTCTCAGCATTAAGTTGTTTTTGTATAATTGATATTTGATAGTAAAGTTCTTGTTACCTAGCGTGAAATTATGTACCTTCGTTTAAATACTCGATCGCGTCATAACTAACTACGGTTTGTATGGAATGGGAAGAGCAACAGTGGAAAACAATATTGTCATTAGATGTCACCCACTCAAACTCGAATCTTCTCTTCTCTCCATTGCGATAGGTAAACATAGGTGGAAAATCTCACACTTGGCACTAAAAGTGTCTATAATTGACTACCTATGAATTATATGGTATAGGAAGAACGCCATCTATTGACAGTGCGGTTTCCCAGTTATGTAACTAGGTGGCGCTCTCTCGATTTCATACAAATCGTAGTTAACTCTTACGCAATCGACTGCGTTGAAATGAACATCATGAGTATAATGCTTGTCCCGCACCAGTGCGAAGGGCGCGAGCACGGGCGCTCGCGGCGTCAACCGCGCGGAGAGCTGCCGCGAGCGAGACGCCCCGCGGCGCGGCAAGCACCGCAACGCCTCCGACCCCAACCGGCTCACTGCGCACCACAACCAGTGAGTACCGAACAAACATTCAGCTCCTTTTGTTACACTCCGCGAAAAGCAGGAGAATCTGCACGATGTAGTTTATAGTTTTTTCAATCTTTAAACTCCACACCAAGCAGATTGTACTCTCTACGCATGCTTCGCTCCGACACCGGAGCATCCTCAGGAGATGTTGATTTTACAATGAACACTTGCTAAGACAACCACGCCTTACAGAGAGCAACACTTCGCAGGGCATCCAAGGAACACGTGCTACAAAATTTTCCCCGTTTTTCACAAACCTGAGGTGTAGATTTTAAGCCACATGTGCCTGCAATTACACCGGCAATCAAGCCCTTCAGACCGTGACAAAGAAACGCTACTTGGCCACAGTAATAAACATGGCTCAAAAAAATTGCGAACATGCAAGGGATCATTTTTCACGGGTGCAGAAAAATGCCTATTTTGGTATTTGTGTAAGTAGACAAAGAGATAATTTTGCAACCAAGTCGCTGAAAAATAAATCAAAGCTTTATTCTTAATTTCTTATTTATACCCGTGCGAATCCTAGGCGGCTCGCTAATACTTACCAAGAGTGCTGTTGCTGCGTGAAAAAACGACTAACCAACAAACACACTTTCGCAATTATCACATTAGTGGCGACGACTAGAGTTTACTTTCAGTTTTAAAATAAACCGTAGCTAACAATTCCTTAAATTCCGTTCCACAGAAATAGATGTAGTGTGGTTGGGGCTTACGATATTTTCTCCTACAACATTAACTGAGCTAGACATTAAAACGGCATAACTGCATTTATGAAATCGAAGAAGTTCCATCCCTATGTAGTATAGTTTAGGGTAAAAATTTGTTTAAATGCGATAACTCAGCTATTAGCGATTATTATAATATGAAATGCATTCAAAATAAAAGACTGAACTAGTTATTCTAATAAAGTCCCTTTTCACACGAATGAAAGTATAAAAATAGTTTTTTGTTACTTAAATTAAACTATTATTTATACAATATCTATCTATCTATATATATAAAAGAGAAAGTGTGTGGGTATGTTCCGTATAGGCACCGAAACGACTGGACCGATTTCAATGAAACTTTCAGGGAATCTCTGGATTGACCTGGCGAGTAATCCTGTAAAGTTTGGTGACGATCGGAACACTCCTATTGTTGAACTGTCAAATACAGTTTTTATTTACTATGATGATATTCTATTGTTAGGTGTACATGGGTGTAGATAATGATCTTCACCCGCTCGAGAAGAGAATATAAGGGAATTAATACGGAGAGAAATAAATGATTTAATATATTATGAGACTGAAATTAAAAATTTTTTGATCAGCTTTTGTCCGTTTTTAATTATTAGTTTTTATTTAAACTCGCATAAACCTGAACAGTTAGGCTTAAGCTCTCTATGCCAAAATTCTTCAAAACGTTCCCACGTGATTTAAGAAAAGCCTATTCTTAAATCACGTGGGAGAGGTGCCCGAATTCTTTTCTATTTAATCAGACTTTTGGTTTCAGTTTTAATTCTTTAAAAAAATATTAACTAGCATTAATCTTCAGTTATGTAGCAGTTAAAGCTCCGTTAATATCGGTTTAGGCAGACACAACTGTGAAAAAAAATATATAAGTACTTTATATACCGTCACATGCATTCAGTAAAAAGCTTGACTTTACAAGTAAAATTCCGATAGTGATTCAAGCTGGGATTCGAACTCGGGAACTCCCATCTATTATGAGACGTCTTCAAACTCTCGAGAGCATTTCATTTTTCAGTCGTACAGGATGCGAGTTTCAGGGCTTCGGTTTTCAGTAATTTAGTTTGAGAATAATTCAGTCTCCTTGCGACCGTGATCGCGGACAGACGCGCGATTTAAAAATAATTCGCGTTGTGTTTCCATTTACTTTGTATTTCGAATATAACTTTGAAGGGATTGTTACAGTGTGTTCAATTTTTATTCATATTAATTTGAAGCGTTTTAAACAGCTTTCCCGAGATAGGGTTTTGGGTACACGTTCAATCTAGGTGCCGGCCCCTCTGGTGCAGTGACGCGAATGTGAAGCTCATAAAAGTCGTTGCGTTCGATTTTTTTGTAAGCATTTTTGCTTTATTGTTATCGGAATTTAGTACGGTATTTTCATTAAGGATGTCTGTCGATTGTCGTCGTTTATAGGACTTAAACGAATATTAAAGATCAAGCTGTATTCGATTATGAACAAGCATTTGTTTTGGAGGTGTTTCACCATGTCCGAAGTAAAGTTGATGCGTTTTTTTTAATTTTAAAAGTGTTCCGTTTCTAGATTTTCCAATATTGTGCAGTTGTGATGGCGCTGGCCCTTGACTGTGATCTCACCTGGTGCGTAAGCGTAAGCGGGCTTACCGTTGGGGGCATGTGCTCGTCGGTTGAGGCTTAACTAACTGAGGCTAGCTAACGCAAAAGCCTCCCACTATATCAGTAAAGTGAAAAATTTTAAATTAACAATTTACGAATCGTGGAACAAAGCTGAAACCTTGCACTTATAAATCATCCACAATTCGCTTATTACTGCGCCAGGGTGGTTGACGAATCTTATGCCACAAGAATATGATAGATAGATATCACAGTAGTTTTACCAATATCTTACGCAGAGGCGAAATTGACTGAAAAGGTGATCGACTTTCACTCGTCGACTCAGCTCATAACATCTTAAAATGATTAATAAAGTATATTTGTGAAGCTTATAATGATTTTATCACACGCCCTCTACAGTGGTCACCTCTCAGAACGAGAAGGGCTTAAGTCGTAGTCCACCATGCTGGCTGATACTCAATTGCATAAATTAAAAATGCACATAACTCTGGAACCTCTGTTAGAGGTGCCGGGCATCGAAATCGTTCTTACCTAGCTCTAACCACTAAGCTATCACCGCTACATAAGCGACTAATGAGCCGAGAAAATGCTACAAATTTTTGTTTTAGCATCGTTGGTGAGTGAAATGGTCACCACATGATCATTCCACCATCTTTATCTCACGTCGTAGCGGAATGCTCGCATACCGATCCCACTAACAAAGTATAATGTGCAGCGTGAGTTTGCACGCGCGGTTGACAATCGGCGATCGTGACATGGTCTAAACATAACATAAACTAAGCCGCGGGTATTTGATACCTACTTATATGCCTTTTGTAAACATATGTGTAGGTGGAGTCACGGGAAAAGAGCACTGGAAACAGCAATACATACTTATTTCCAATGGTTTTTGCGGAGTGTTCTTACGAGTGGTAGGTCGCGGGTCCTATCCAGGATAGTTTTCTCTGGTCTGGCCTGGTGATATGCTCCGCCGTTTCCATGCGTCATCGTAACGGCATATACAGATAACCACCCAGACACTGAAAAACATTAATGTTCGTCACACAAACATTTTCCAGTTGTGGGAGTCGAACTCACAGCCTTGCACTCAGAAAGCAGGTTCGCTGCCCTTGCCAATCGGCCGTCAAAAAGAGTAGTTTAACTGTGCCAAAAATTGCTTTTTAGCCTAGTTAGAGCGTAGCGCCTAGTTAAAAACAAATAAACAAACACACTTTTGCTTTCAGTCGTATTTAGTGTTGCCCAAATGCAAGAACAAGACGAGACTTAGCCAGTCTTGGTCTTGGTCTTGCGCCAATACACCTGGTCTTGGTCTTGGTCTTGGTCTTGGTCTTGGTCTTGCGCTCCCAGTCTTGGTCTTGGTCTTGGTCTTGCAGCAAGAGTCTTGCAAGTCTTGCAATTACCTATTAGTCTATTACTATTTATTAAAGTTTACTTTAAATCTTAGAAAAACGTATTAGAATTGGAACATTGTGAGCTTGATTTAACATAGCCATAGTAAAGATCAAGCAGATTAATAAATAACTGAAGATTTGATAAGAAATTCGAAAAATCAACTGACCTATATGTCGTTTTCCATGGAAGTAACTGTTTCTTAATAAACATTTATGATTTATAAGCTTACATTTGCTAAAACATGTAAAAAAACAAATTAATTACAATAACTTGACTGTATTTTAAAGAACAATACTTATCTGTCTAGAAAGAGATTGAACCCTCAACTTATAAGAAATTTAATAAAAGAGTTTTACGATTTATCATTTATTTGAATAAAAAATAAAATACAACACAAATCAACAGCTTTATCATTAGGTTATGATACTTTATATCAATTCTTTTGGTACTGAAGTTGCAGGTATTGAGAGAAAATCACGGGCCATTTTCGATAAAATCGGATACTCTGTCTCATGCGTCCTCCACCAATCTAAAATCACCAATCTGAAACTTATTTATTCTTTGGAACACCTGTAGGTACTCTTAAAATTCGAAATTATTTTGCATGAATAGTGTCAAATGTTATGATTTCGGCGCGGCGGCAACGATTGTTTTAGATTTCAAAAGAAGCCGCCGGCGCGTGTATCATAACCATGTACTTCCGAAAAGCGGCAAATTTCTTTGAGAAGTAAGTACAAAACCTTTGATGCCGCATTATCAAAGTGCCGATGGTTAAAACATAACTATGCATGCACTCAGTTTGATTTTAATAGATATTTTTTTATTCGCTATGTTTATGGTATTAGTCGTAATGCGCATAGGTCCAGTTTTTCATATTCTTTGATATAGTTTTTTGCGTCTCATAGAATTCCTAAGCGTACCTACCTACCTATACACCGAACTGTTACACCTAACTACTCCGTGAAATAGCGCTAAGTCCTAGCTGCAAGACGCAAGAGTCTTGCAGGCTATGTCTTGTTCTTGCTCAAGTCTTGCACGGTCAGTCTTGGTCTTGGTCTTGCTAAAAATACGCGGTCTTGTTCTTGGTCTTGGTCTTGCAAAAACGCAAGAACAAGACCAAGACTGCAAGACCAAGACTGAATTTGGGCAACACTAGTCGTATTAGTCGTAGTATTTGTCTGGTGGGAGGCTTTGGCCGTGGCTAGGTCGTTACCTACCGGCTAAGACGTGCCGCTAAGCGATTTAGTGTACTGGTGCGATTTCGCGTGGAAACCGATTAGGGGTATGACTACCGTACTCCCTTAGCCCGCTACCATCTTAGACTGCATCATCTCGTAGGTACCAACAGGTGAGATTGCAGTCTAGGGCTAACCTGTAGTGGAATAGAATATATTAGTTTGGACAATGAATGAATACTTAACTCGTATACAGTTTAGGCTTGCAGACTAAACAACAAGTCCCATTGTTCTCCCGCAACAACTCGTAGGTACGCTTATTTAAACTATATCTATAACACTGCCGCATAATGGTTCGCTGCAAACTGCAGTATCAGCGAACCGGGCTCATCAACCCCCATCCAACCCCCTCCCCCCTGTTTACCGGAAATCGGCTGTCTGGGGTGTCGGGCGAACGAAACGTTTTGTGTTGTGGCTACACTGTGATTGCCTTGTACTCACTTGTTCACGGTTTTAGACACTTATTGTTTTGCAATAAGCTCTTTGGTCTAGGGGTTAGCTTGTTCGGCTGCGGATCACGACGTTCTGGGTTCGATTCCAAATTTTTAACATCGCTTGCGTTTTCCGAGTGCTTTAGTCATTGAGTGGAAGGTCCGAGGTTCGTTGCCCGATAGGGCAAGTTGGGAATTTATAATTTCAGAATTTTCTTAGTCTCATCTGTTGGGAGGCTTTGACCGCGGCTAGTTAACACGCCTACTGACAATGCCGTACCGGTACGATTTCGCGTGTAAACTCTTCAGGGGAAATTGTATTCCAGAGCTAACGCGTAGTGGAATACAAAAAGGTTAGTCTTAAATTCTCGTAACGGTGTTTTAGATTAACGGCGAAATTTGCGCAGGGCACCAGTGGCGTGGGAACCGGAGCATCCTCAGGAGATGTTGACTCTATTAACATTTCCTGAGGATGCTCCGGTTTCGAAGCGAAACGTGCGTAGAGGGTCCATTGCCGAAGATCTGTTTGGTTTGGTGTAAAAGGATTGAAGAAATTTTAAATTACACCATACAGATTCTCCTGCTTTTCGCGGACTATGGCAAATTAAGCTTAATTTTCATAATATACTTGAAATTAATTTGTTACCTCGTCTCAATACTTCTGAAACAATGTCGTTTAAAGATTACCGCGCGATCTGTGAAGATTTAATTTCATCAAATCGCATGTTTACGTTAAAGATGTATCCCTGTTAGTGTGTTTGTATTGGATTACTGCGCGGGGGTTTTATTGGTAGATTTATGCGTACAGGTCGCAAATATCCGGCCGATTGGAACATTTTTGACTGTTATGATGTAAGCTGAGTGATTTACGTCCGATTGTGAACAGACAGTAAAATTACGTGAATTCGTGGAAGTTTTCCTGGAGTATATTTCCTAAATAACAATTCGATGACTTGTATTGCGCAGCGCTTTAAGCCACGTATTCATTTGTAATTTTGTACATATTTGAAACTGTGCCATGCTAATATTATAAATGTAAGTTGTCCTTTCATATATTATGTATCTACAATGGACAGTACAGTGATCAACCACTTAACCCCGATCCATACGAAATTTTTCACATAAATAGAATTAAAGAATCCTGAAGAATAAAAAACAAACCTTACACACACAACCTTACGTCACAAATGTTCGTTTCTACGTATTCAAACATAAATTTGAACCCATTTAAATAAATATACTACGACAATACACGCATCGCCATCTAGCCCCAATTTAAGCGTAGCTTGTGTTATGGATACTAAGATGACTGATGAATATTTTTTATAAATAATATACATAAATACTTAGAATATAGACGACTAGAAATACAACGAATAAAAACAGAAATTAACCAACATTATACTAAACTTATTATTTTGTCTGGTGTTAGACTTTGGCCGTGGCTAAAGTCTAACCACTCTACCGATGAAGACGTGCCGCTAAGCGATTTAGTGTTCCGGTGCGATGTTGCGTAGAAACCAATTAGGGGTATGACTACCATACTCCCCAACAGGTTAGCCCGCTACCACTTAGACTGCATCAACACTTACAACCAGGTAAGATTTCAGGGCTAACTTGTGTAGTGCGTTAAAAAAAATACAATTAAATATACCTTGATTTAAAAAAAAAGGTAAAAAAAGCTGTAGCTTGCTTGCTTGCAAGGTATAAGCTATCGCAGAAAATTTTAAATCTCATGAGATATCGTAAATCGTATACTGCTAATATTTTATCAGAATTAATAATTTGACGACTTCTACGGCGCAAGCGCTTGCTTCCGGCTTTTGGTTTACGAAGCTCTATATCATCATATATAGCCTATAACAGTCCACTGCTGGACAAAAGACTTCTCCATAAGGGTTTGCCCATAATCGCATGTGTAGTAGGACAGAGGACGCTACTGCCCGTTATCCTTTGTATTCCCTGTGTCGCCTCGTACGACACTCTCGGGTAGAGGCGGGGTGGTGAACACTGTAATCTCCGTCACCAACCGGGAAATAATAATATTAGTTAGGATTAAAACAGACCCGACCACACTACGTAGTAGACGTTAGCAGTAGCACAGAATGTAGGACGAGGGTTGCTACAACTGTATTCCGATCTGCCGTCATCACATGGTATACTCTATGGCATGGTCTACCATTAGATAAGATCTCCTAGGCATTGAAAATATTAATAAGCTGGTGATGTAAATGAAACATTTGTGTTGTAGTGGATGTGTGGCTTCAAGGCGTGTTATCGTACTAGGAAACCAGCGAGCCATATGTTCAAAACATTACCGTCGTCGTAATGTTGCGTGAAAAGTTTGAATTACCGCACTTCGCTCGGGGTTAGGGAATTTTCCCAACAGTATTTCGGGCCGTTTTTCATGACCGCTCACTCAATCAATGACAACCTTATCTCTGGATGTGCTGCCGGTTTGAGTACTAGCATGCATTAGCCGATATTGTTGCTTGGTTTGAAAATCTACCTGTTATTTACTTAACTGTTATTGGCTAAGTTGGCACAGAAATCCAATGGGTATACAAGAGTGTATGATGCGCTTAAGCTGTATTAAACACAGATTGTACAAATGTTTTTATACTATTTTATAAACAAAACATATTTTCAACACAAAACCGACCTTCCGCGTAGCATTGACTGCCTATACTTTCACCTCGGCTCTTGAAGATCTTACCGTGATGTTCAATAGCTTTCCTCAAGAATTGATATTTCATGTATATCGATTTTTCAAACAGAAAATACTCTTCAGCTCAGAGGCCCGTATATAATAATTCAGTGATAATAAGTTATTTTTTACAAATATGCTTTTTTTTTTTTAAGTTTCCATTGATTCAAGACATTAAAAATAAAACACTTTTTACTGAATAACCTGAGACTCAATTTTTTTTCCAGCGGAGAAAAATAAGTTATTTGTTTTATCAGCTTGTTTGAACGCCGCAAGAGTTTCGCTGACGTCTACGAGATTTAAAATAGTTTAGAAAAAATAACGGCCGGTTTATGTCCGCGCCACATTTCAAATTCATATTTGCGTGATTTCAGATTGACAAATTAAATTTTATCATAACATTATCATTCCAATCGCGAGTTGAGTAGTGCTATAAAGGTTATATGAAATTCTTGTAGGAGTCCTTAAATTTTCTTGGATACAAAGTATTTTTGTTCCATCTTTAGTAGGGTTAGCATGAGCGCAACGAGAGAGTTATTTCTACTCATTATCTCGTCTATCTTTATAGAAACAAATATGATTACCGGGTATTTCGTACTCCGTTACTCGTATGTAGAGGGTGCAAGTTATATCTCGCCAAGATGAGTTTAGCGGCTAAGCTGAAAATAGGTAGCAATGCTTTCTTGATTTTCTCTAAAAAAACTTTTGATACCCTCATAGAGGGAATTGTGAAAAAGGAAAATGTAATTCGTCATTCGTCTTGAATTTGAAATTTGACATACTTAAGTTTGAAATTTGTCATCATTTGAGTATTCTGCTAGACATGCCTTTTCATTTGATACCCATATTGAGGGAGTTGTGACTTAATCCATTTTGTGGCGGCGGCCATCATTGACTCATTTTCATTACACCTAGCTAAGAGCACTCCTGAATAATTAACCTTTCAAACAAAAAAAAAATTAAATCAAAATCGGTTCATCCGTTCGGGATCTATGATGCCACAGACATACACGCGTCAAACTTATAACACCCCGTCGTTTTTGCGCCTGGGGTAAAAAAATGCTTTTAGTAGCGTGTCGGTAAACAACACCGCAGTCAGCTGGTGCGTACTGTGACTCACAGCTGGACGCACCGCCCCTGACCGACTGGCGGACTATTCCGGGCCGGTGTCGACACCGCGACCACACTACTCCTCGGGACCGTATGAATCGGCGGAGTCGTCTGTTGGTTTTACCTGCGCAAAAAGGTTATTTTAATCCCAACTTATATTTTGATACTCCGTGTGGTGACGGCAGATCAGAATACAGTATCCTGGTGGACACCACTCCTCTACTCTATTTTGAGGCCTATAGCTCACCAGTGGACTGTTACAGGCTATTGATGTTGATGATGAATATTATTAATGCAAAAAATTGAAATTGTGTTCGTTTTTTTGTTCCTTCGCGCTCTTATTGAGCTTGTTCTTCCTTAGTTGCATCTCCAATTAGTGAAGGTTGGCCGTCAGTTTTTGACGCTTCGCCTTTTCTCTCGCGAGGCTAAACAGCTGGGTGGCACTCGCGATCCCAGTCCATCTTTAATGTTGCGCGACCAAGCCTTCCTCTTGCGACCGATGCGTCTCATTCCAGCAACTTTGCCTGTATCTGTCATGCCGAAGTGCATGTCCTAGATAAGCAACTTTTTTCTTTTTGACGGTCTTCCACAGCTAAGTTCGCGCTGAAAACCAACTAGTCGCAAGACTTCCGCATTGGTAACCTTATGAGACCAATTGAATTTTAGCATGCGTCGATAGGCCACATCTCGAATGCTTCTAGTAGTTTCCTGAGATCCTCTAACTAAACTACCTAAGCATTAAACCATCTAACTAAGCAATCAACTTGATTTTAGGCAAAGATTTAGTTGAACTGAGTTACATAGACTACTTTTCATCCCAGGGAAACAAACGATCCCCAGGGGATTTAAAATTTGATACTATATCGTTTAAACCAGCCAACAGTAATGGATCTATGGTCCTTTTTCTGAGAGCTTGTGCCCAACCGTGGGACTGTGGCACGTAGTTTAAGGTTGGAATAAACATTATAGAATAGGAGAATTTAGTATCAAGAATATTACGATAATAACATACAGTCACATTTTCCCGTAATCGAGCCAGACTCGCGTGGGCGCGTAATATTGGAAAAATGAGCATTCAGCCGAGAAAATTGTTTTTCCCCATAAACCGACTGATCCCATCTTAACCTACACATCTTTTTCATCAAAGCATCGGATCAATTCGGATAATATTATTTGGCCGCTGCGTAGATAGGCATTCCGACCGGAAGTACGTCTGTGTGGCGCGCTAACAAGACCTGTCGCCATTTCATTAATTTAAAAAGATATTTTTCTTGCCAATGACGTGACATTGTATAATCTTTAATGTATCATATGTATTTTCAAATAGGTAGGTATGTGGCTATCCATCTTCCATACTAATATTAAAATGCGAAAGCGTGTTTGTTTGTTTGTCCTTACTTACTTTACGCCCTTACTAAGGCAATAAATCGACTTGATTGGCATAGAGTTAGTTGAAAGGACGAAGAGTAACTTGGGCTACTTTTTATACCAGGAAAACGTTTCTACGTTTGCAAATTATTTGACCTCCCTTGCGCAGTGATGCTGGTCTTATCATACTTTTGAGGTTCTAGGTTCGATCCCAGTGGCGTGCACTTCATACAAGCACAAAAGCACTGCATACCCTAATTTTTTTTTCAATTTTATGCCATCTTCCTTCTTTATGCATACCCTGGTCGAAAACCCTGTGCACGCTACTGTTCGATACCCATTAGGAACATTTAGATTTAGAGTTCCGGTACGATTTCGTGTTGAATCCGATTAGCGGTATTGGGTTAACTGCCATATTCCTAATACGTAAGCATGTTATTATCTTGACTGCAACAATAATTTATTCACCACCAGTTTAACCATAGTCAAGGGCTAACATGTAGTATAAAGTTTTTGAAGTTATTCTTCTAATTTTTACCATCACAAAAAACCGACACCCTGAAGACGAAGTTACCTATAGTCACCATACTAGTTTTTCAGTTATATAATTAAATAAACCCAATGTTTTGATAACCATTTGAACCTGTGACCCCTTATTTACAATCCATACTCGTTAACAATAGGCACTGAGAACTCATAAAACTGATGAATTGTAAAGTCATAGATAATTCAATTAATATTTAATTCCTTCCTAGCAGAGTCAGTCTTTTACATATAATACCTTTATAACCCTTTAATACCTTAAGTCGCGGATTAGGGCTATAAGACCACATGCTTTTATACCTACGTTTTCCAATTTAAATTTATGCAAGTACTCTGTACTCAAGGCCTTATGTATGCTTTAATGTACTCAAATCACATAGCTAAGGAGTTGAAATGTCACTCATGTCTTCAAAGACAATAAGGTATTTTACCCTTTTATTAGTTAATCTAAAACAAACAAAAACAAACTCTGCAGTTTTATAAATGCTAATATAATAAATGCAAAAGTTTCGATGGATATTTGAGTAACCTCTGGCACGAGGAAAGGATAAAAATGTATCTTCTCCCACAGCTTTATCAACTCTCGGAGAATTGGCGCACTAGCCGATATAATATACACGTGATATATATGTTATAATAAACGGGGGTGAACTTCTCCTATTCCATATTCCCGTATTTTAGCAGGTGGAAAGGTTAATTATATCCCTTGTCAGGGGATACAATCGGGGGATATAATTTATGTCTCCTGCCCGTGCTAGCCCTGCTGCAGAGATAGATAGACTATCAGCTACTTTTTAACCCTACAGTGCAAGAGGTCCACATACGTAAACATTTTTTTTTTATAGTGGTAGTTCTGGGCTAGAGAATGAGAGGCAGAGGCAGTGGCGTGCACTTCATACATTCGTAAAAGCACTGCCTACCCAAATTTTTCGATATAACTTTTACAGTAGGAGGTTTTTTTTTCCATTTTATGGCAACTTCCTGTTCATCTGTGTATTATAAGTATTCATGTATATTATTCATAAATTTATTCATCAGTCATCTCAGTACCCATAACACAAGCTACGTTTACTTTGGGGCTAGATGGCGATGTGTGTATTGTCGTAGTATATTTATTTATTTATTATTCCTGCTTTATGCCTACCCTGGTCATTAGCTACATGCACGCCACTGGACAGAGGCATACAAATAAAATTTCCACGCGAACGAACTAGTTTTGTATCTAAAAATGGAATGGAGAAGTGTAGTGTAGGGGAAAATTTTACGTAATGGGAAATCGTATGCGGATTAACTCGCAGTTATTACATATGAGTGGTATTGCCGCTGTGAGCATGATGTATGTGAGGCGCGGTGCGGTCGATGTGTTTGCGGCAAACACGGGCAACGGTGACCAGCAGTTGGTGTGTGTCTTGAGGGAGCGGCTCCATAAATGTACTGAGGCGCTCGGACAGAAATAACCACCGTTGCGTTGGTCTAGTTAATAGATCCTGTAATACTGAATTAAAGCTGTAAATGAAATGTTAAGCAAAATAATAAATAAATAAATAAATATACTACGACAATACACACATCGCCATCTAGCCTCAAAGTGAGCGTAGCTTGTGTTATGGGTACTAAGGTGGCTGATGAAAGTTTTTATGAATAATTTACATAAGTTATTATAATATATAGATAAACACCCAGACACTGAAAAACATTTACACAAACGTTGTCAAGTTTTGGGAATCGCTACCCACTACGCCAATCGGCCATAAATAATAATAGTCATTTATTTCGACCGACTTGGATCATTTATGGTTCGTAAAATACAAAGTTAACTGTTAGTAAACTTAGCCTAAGGAAATAGCTTATATAAAACCCTTCTGGCATGCCCGATTGGAAATCACGTGTACCATGCAGCAATGGCACAGGTACAGACAATCAATCCTGCCAGCAATGACGGTTTAACGTGCCCTTCGAAGCAATGCGAATATGAAGAATGTCATGCCCAACCTGATAAGGTTAGACGTAGGTGTCTCACGCTCATAAAACCTGCAGTGGAAAAGTACGAAAGAAATTACAGCCATATAACCCTAATGCGGTCGTTGAGGGCTGGACGTAAATGTTAGGTGTGCCCGAGTTCTCGCCTGTAAAATGTATGTATGTAAGTACCCTTAGTAAGAGATTTTTTCGCCCGCGCTTCGCGTTTTTGAAAATCGGAATTGTGACTTTAGGATAAGATGAAATTCAGCCCTTTTAGCTATATATTTTAATAGCGTTCTAGTTAGCTAGAACGCTATTAAAATAATCTTCACCAAGTACACTATGTATTAAAATAATGGTGTTGTTAAGATTAGAAAAATGAATGTGAAAAACATGAATATTAAATAGCTTTGCCTTACTTACTTACATACATTCCGGACAAAAAGTATCCTTTGGTATATTCTAAGACCATTTTTCATATCCATCCGTTCTGGTATTTAATCATGAGTACTATTCATTCTGTTACTATAACACATTATTAGAGTTACTATACATTCAGGGATAAAAAAGTACACTATATCAATTTACTGCTGGCATTAGGCACTGGCACTGGCTGGAAGCTCTTTGTTAAACTTTACGTTATTTCGTTGCTTAGTTGACGTATGAAAGAAGCTCAAACAATCAAATTATTCATGTTCGCATTTCTAATGGACATTTTTCGAACGAGCGTTAGTTTTTCGATAATCGATACTCGAAAACGAGGCTACAATTGCGAGTTTTCAAGTCTCATACTAATGGTCAGTCACTGTACAGTGTCATAGCATCTGACTTCTAACTCCTCAGTTCACGTGATATTATCGCGGTGCGTAGACGTCTATATCTAAAATACTGTTATTAGAAATAGCCACTATGAATTTACCTTTGTAAGGTTTTTGACATAGCTTATAATTCTGGTGGTTAGTGTTAGTTATTAAAATATTGAATTATTATTTTTTTGAATATTAGTTTTGATATTCCATTTTAGTAATTTCGGATGATCCCGTAGGTTTTTATCAATTCTTATGAAGTGTAATAATAGTTAGACTTTGCTGTCAATTACTCTTTGGTGTTTTTATAGTTGTTGATATAATTTAGATGTTTACCATTGCAATAGAGGAAATACATACATTTTTTGCTCATTACGGGATTATTTTTCTTATCTCCATAAGTTATAACATCTCTTAATTGACTAATTAGTGATTGTGTTTAGTTTCTCGCTAGAGAGACAAAAAAAATCTTAAATGTTGGTAATTATTACGTGGTTATACGCTAATTATACTTGTTATTTATATTTTTAGTAATTTGTTCTACCTAGAACTAACAAAATTAGGTTCCTAAATCGTAGGTGAATTTTTATTTTTCATTGTCAGTTTTTAACTATTGACAGTATTTCGAGTAGGTATATTATTATAAAATTTTGTAAACATAAAACTTTTGAGTCGCACGCCTTCTTTCCTTAAGAATTAGTCTATGAGAAGCAAAAATATTTTTTTAGATCAAATCGCTATATCTCGAGCTCAGCGCGTTGTTTAAAATAAACTTTCATATAGATCCTTAAACATTCAACTAACTCTTTATTTAATTTGGCAAGCTAGATAAGAATTTTCATTGATGTAACTTAAAAAATGGTGGAATTTCATATAAACTTTCATCCCCTCAAACTTTAGGCAGTTATGTAACACATAGCCTTCCTCAAAACATATCAGATCAATTACAAAAAGAATTTCTATATTTATTTCCTGACAGAGAGTGTAAACAAAATAGATAGGGAAACTAACCGTGCTCCCATTATAATAACGTATAGATATTAATAATCGAAATATTAGCACGGACTTTAGGCTTTGCCAGTAGAGGCGTAACCAAGTGCAGAGTGGAACAGATCCGCTTCCGACAACGGCGGCTGTAGTTGAGAAGCCCAGATGTAACATTTCGGTATTTTTCAGTAATTACATTGCAAATTTAACGTCTGAAATCGCGACGGGAGATTTTATTCGCGATTTATTGCTCTCATTAAAAGTATTTTAGTGCCGGTTGCGTTGCTCGGGTCGACACGGGGATTATGTTTTGTTGCATGCAGATATCGTTAATTTCAAGTAACTCTCTTTATAGTCCCTTTCAAATTCATAAATTTATAATTCAAAATTAATTTCTCTCAAGTACGTCTACTAAATAAGTACCTACTTGTGAAAGGTCAAGAATGTATGTTTCTAGCGACTCAACCACAGGAGAGTTGCTCTTTTTAAAGGTTGCTCTCTCATGGAATACCTTCCCAGCACAGTGGTGTGCTCTATGGTCTTATAATTGGGAGGTCCAGTTTTCGATCCGACACAGGAGCAATTTGGAACAATTAATTTGTGATTTTTATTTGGTGCTGTAGTTAGCAGTTCGCACCGAACCGATAAAGACGTGTCGCCTAGCGATTCAGCGTTGCGGTACTCTGCCGCATAGATTCCGATAGGGTTCATCTGAAGTACCACTCTATTGCCTTTTTAACCAAATCTTTAGCAAATATTGAAATAGTTTATCTTTACGTTGCCTAAAATACTTCAGGTACACTACTGTTGAGTCAACGGATCACCATGTTAAACTAATTTTTATTGGAATTTAGACCTATTTAAAATACTTCTTCTTTAACTCATCCTTCTCTAGCTCTTAAGCTAAACTTTTGTCGGCGTAGTCCTTTCCAACCTTATTAATAATATTTCTCTATTAACAGTCTCTTGTTACTTATACTAATTAATTCTTAATAATATTGAGTGCGTTAGTAAAGCGTACAGTGTGATTCGAATAAACGCACAAGTGAAAAATGCAAAGAATGTAAAAGTGAACCGAAGTGAACGCAAGTGATGAGAGTGAAAATGGCAGCGCAAGCACCACCCCGCGTGTCCCGGAATGTGTCCCTGCCAGCGGGTCGCCAGCCGTCGGTCGGCGCGCTAGCTCGCCGGACGCTGTCGGAAAGGTATCTTTGCGGATGTCCGCCCATGCGAATGGATATTCAGATAAATCCGCAACAAATCAAACGTTAGCATATTATCTAATACTTCTGATATCTGAGATAAATAATAATTGCAAGATAATAATCATTCATGCCCAACAACCCGTGTTTCTAGCAGTGGGTCTTCGATAGTCGGATGATCATATTGTCTAAAGAACATAAAGGTAAAAGAAATTAAAAATTACACTACACACAAATATGTAGGACCTTCGCGGGCAAATTAAGTAGTTCTAGGCAAAGTAAAGTCTAACATCAAAAAATATAGTTACATGTTAGGATTACTTACTCTCCTGGACAAGTATGCCTACGGCAGATAATAGTTACTTATCATAATTGTCCTTACAGTTATGTTTGAGAGATAACAGCACGTGCACCGAAACCGTTCACGTTATTAGGAAATAAATAACTGATCAAGTACGTGACAGAACGAGCGTAGCGTAGGGTCCGTACCGTAGTTATGCTTGTGAAGTAACTTGTTACGGTTACAAAAACAAGATAAATAAAAACAAAGTTATTTATCAAGTTTTGGTCTAATATGACCGGAATAACAACACTGCTTTATCGCTTATAGATTGGTTAGGCTTTGGTTATTTTTCTCATTATTTTATCGAAGTGGTAATTTTGTTTATAAATTTATAGTGGGGGCACGTGCTAGTTTTTCTTAAAATACCTTATGTTTTTAATTTGGTCGTTCAGGAACTAGTTTAACGGTCACTTTTGCCACTATTCGTTCGTAAAGCAAGCTAAGCTTTAAAAAACAGCTTAAACATCTGGATATTAAGAGGTTCAGTGCTCCAAAATGAGGTTTAAAAAAACCTATTACTTTTACCTAAAATCCATGGAGTTCCTCACAGCGAAAAAAAAATGATACTCTTGTCCATATTTCGAAGGATATGGTACTCTTTTTAATTTTCTCGACAGAAAATAAACAAAGTAATACCTGTAACGTAAATTTAAAGTATAGTTTTCGGAGTTTTTTTATTAACAAGTTGGGATAAAATAAAGAATAACCCAATGATAATGTGTTTTAAGCTCAAAAATTCCAATAAGTACATCTGTTTTAACCTCACAATAATTGGACCTATTTTGTCATAAAAATAATGAAATTTCATTATTTTTCCATTCGAGATTTATGGTAAAGACTGACAGATAGCTACGCTACAGTGAGTAGAAGTTTGTAGAATTGTAATAAGGCCAAGATATATTTCTAATCCGTATTTAACTATTATGAAGTTTCCAGAAATCAATTAGTTGAAGTGTCACGTGAATATGGCATGGCAATTAAAACGTTAGGTACCAGTACAGTTTGCTAACCGCGCGAAATTAATTTATAATTTTCCATGGAAAAGCTTTACGGGCTAATGAAAGTGGAAATAGCTCATAGCGACCTATGCTCGATACCAAATTGACTTGACTTACCGCTATTTCCAATCCTTAAATAATGTTATAGAGTACTGGGAATTTTATGAAGTAAAATTTCAATTTCTTAATTTGTTTATTTTTGTAATTACGCGTTTCTGAGCAAGCATACATTTATTACTTTTGAACCAAACATCAGTTATGGTTCTCAAAGGTTTATGAACAAATAGCTGTTGCCTAATTGTTCCCCGCGTTCATTACGGTTTTTACAAATCCCGTGGGAGTCATTTGTTTTCTGGGATAAAAAGAAGCCTGTGACTCCTTTCTTCCAACTGACTCTATACCAAGAAACTTTTTCAACACCATTTTACGGTTTACAATCTTTAGAATTATCTATCTTGTGAGAGATGCGAGCGGAGCCAGCTTCCGAGAAGCCTTGTCGAAATCAAATTAATCAGTTGCTACTTAGGTATCTCAAATAAACAAACATACAAATACACTTCCGCTTTTATATTATAAGTTAGGACTAGTAGTGCCCTTCGACGTCTGTCTATATATTATTTCATAGTTACCGTCTAATAGGTAGTATTTAAATTTAGTGAAAATTCTGATAGAGATCAAATATCAAATGATGTAAGAGCACAGTTGGCCGGTCAGTTTCAAAGCAAAATGGGTTAGTACGATAAATAACCTACCCATGTCAGTGACAAGTTTGTCCGGAATATCAGAATAACAAATCTAAAACAGACAATTACCACATCTGTCTGTGTGATAACCGACCACCTGTGTGGTCCCAGGGTACTGGAACGGCGAACCCGCACGGGTAAACGCGCGTCGCAAGACCCCCAACGAGGTGGCCATTGGAGCCGCTGGAATCAAGCGCCCCAGGAACGTAGATTCTTGGACTCTCTACAAAAGACCTATGTCCAGCTGTGGACGTAAATCGGTTGAAGTGATTATAATGTTGATATCTGTGTGAACATACGCTTTTGTATTAACTGTCACTGTTTAAGTAATAAATTCCCGGGAATGCGGGAATAACCGTCTAAACGTGGCCTTAGTATAGAGTTCTGCAAGTGTTGAGTCACATGCGTTTTTAAAATTGGCGAATGTTTGTATTGAATTGAAAGTAAGGAAGTCAGAACTTTTGATGTGCTTCCACACTCATTGCCCGCGGCGTCCCGGGCGGCTCGATTTAGACTTTTACAACTTCCTTCAAATGTTATGAATCGCGTTTCCTCCGACCTTTGAACATTCGCATTGTTATTGTGTTATTGGCATTATTGCGCGTGCTGTTTCCATTAAGTTACTACATCGGGTACTGATTCTCCGTTACATTCTAATAGTAACGCACTCTGATTCGTGACTCGTGATGCGTTTATGCGGTAAGTTAGTTCCTCTATTATTAAGTGGTCATAATGTTCGAATGCGGATAGTGATGTTCTGCGTTTGAAATAACTGTGAAGGATGTTAGCTTACAACTTAACCAAGAGCGGTGCGATGACTTCACTGCCGTCTCTACTAAGAAGACATAATGACTTTTAGCAAGATGACGATCAAGCTCTAGCTTAGTATGCCGAAAATGGGCAGGAAGACTAGATTAAGTGATCCTGCAGAAATTTTATCGTAATTGAATCTCATTGATGTCTCTAGTTGACGAACATTATTATTCTTACTAGAAAATGGGTTCTTTTTGCGCAAAATAAAGAATATATTATTCAATATTGAGGGTTAAAACATGCTTTGGGTCGCAGAATAAGCAGACATTTCGTGAGTACAATCTGTTTTGTGTGCAGTGAATTGGACACGAAAGAAAATAACCTAGTGGCCTTGTTTTAATTGTACTATCTTCTTGTTCGCAGTGACTTGGAGCCCGGCGCGGCGAACGTCCCCTCAGGCAGCTCGAGCAGTTCGAGCTTGTCTTCTAGAAGCAACGAGAGCAACACCGTCGCCGCTGACCAGCAAGGTAAAAACAGCTTCTGTAATTAAGCATTTTCTGGTTATTCTTTTAAAGCCTAAATTTTGTGATGATTGAAGCGGTTGTGGCTTTATGGATAGGACCTCGGCCTCCCTTTGTAGAGTTGGGACCCCCGAACGCACCTATAAGTTTAGTAGTTAACTCCCTATTAAGCAATAGCATATTACTTGCTTTAAGTAAAGGAAACCTGCATGCCCGAGAGTTTTCCGTAATGTTTAAGGCATGAAAAGTTGAAGCTAGGGCGATGCGCTGGACCATTGCTATAGGATGACCTTCCTCAGAGCTGGCGTGGTACTCCGGGTCCAAGGTTCAACCAATAATGGTTAAGTGTTGTTTATACTTGATTTTTGTACGCTCATGTGGACAAAAATCAATAGCGCGATGCTCCTTCTTGTGGCAGCTATCTAGCTTGGTGACATGGAGACCCCTTCAGGCGTCCCGTCCGAGGCTGAAAATAGTACAAGCCACACAGTATTTTTGGGGTACACTGCTAACACCGTCGTTGATGTGCTATTAGGTCTCCCAGACGTTACCAAACTAGATGGTGCCACAAAGTTTACCAATTCGCACTTGGCGGATACGGTGTAAACCCTAAGAGAAATTCTTTGCACTGAAGTTTGTCGGTAATGGATTAATAATGCCAACATCTGTAATCCTCACTCAATTCATTCAATTACGCGCTTCATTTACCACCTCGCGTCTCTTGACTCCGGCTTAATTGATAGATGATACTTTTTATAGTAATGTGCAAATGATGTTGGGTATATATGTTCCTCGTGACCACAGCCTCCCAATCGGATTGGTCGGAGGAGGAGGACCCGCTGGCCGCGCAGTGGTCGGACAGTCTTCCGCAGCACATCCGCGACTCCATAGTGCTGTCGGCCCGGATCAGGAAGCGACAGGAAGTCATACACGGTAAGACATTCTGCATTAACTCCCTTTCCATTCAAAATTTATATTTCAGCAAGAACTTCCAAGTCAGAATGTGTATAATTAGTTACCTGAGTATTGCAAGCAGATATTGACGGCAGATCAGAATACAGTTGTATATAAGGATCGTTGTCTCCAACAATGGCCATAAGAATATGCTTTGTACGAACGGACTTTTGGTCATTGGGAGACCGTCGGGACTAAACCATAGACGCAAACTTACTGTCACTGATTGAAAGAACTGGACGACTATGCTTTTAATACTGAATAATGAGCCAAAGAGACTTTATGAACTTATAACTAAGATCTTATATTGTCTTTTGCAGAGCTAATAGTGTCAGAGGGTTCCCACGTCCGTTGGCTCAAAGTGCTCGGCGTTGACTTCCTGAAGCCTTTGGAGAGACAGCCATCCCTCCTGCCGGCCGAAGAGCTTCGCGCGCTGTTCCCCAACCTACCAAGCGTGCGAGACCGGCACACCAAGCTGTACGCAGAGCTGCGGGCCGTGCGGAGCGAGGCGGTCAATCACGTCGTGCAGATACGACCCGTGGCCGACGCGATGTTGAACACGGTAAGTTATACGGATAACTTAAAACGAAAAACCTTTCATATACCTTTCGCTAGGACGCATCTTGGAAAACAAGCCCCGATAGCCCGCATATGTTCTGAGTACAACGTAATATCACGATTATTACCTGGCATCGACATAATTCATAACTTTTACCCGGTATTTAAAAAATGCTTATCGCTTACCTACCGATGAGCCTTCCCTTATATTATAGATATTACATACAGAACGCCTATTCCCTCCTATATTTATGATTATTTTTGCTGTGTTTACATGTCTTTATTATTAATTTTTTTTAATGGTCACTTGTTATCGATGTACATATAATTGATTGTGTAGAATATTGTACAAGTGTGTAAAGTATGTGGTAAATATATATATTGTTAGTATCGTTAATAAATAAATAAATAAACTCCCTGAAATCGCTGGAGGGACAACTGCCTCTAGGTAGATCATTAAAACACAACTTTTCCGACAGTTCCCTTTTCTGGCAACCCGGAGTTTTCTTCAAAGTTTCGACAGGCTTTGAAGAAAAAAGTGTTCCACGGATATGCATCCAGCGATATATATCGTTCGATCGGTGAAGTTTTCTTTTGTCTGCGAACCATCACCACCACTTTCCTGGCGCGGTGAGCGCTGCGGTGTTCATTGAGATCTGGGAGTTTATAACTCGAATGAATCACCTCCGGTCTGGTCCGGTGGGAGGCTTCCGCTGTGGCTAGCCACCAACCTACCGTGATGTACAAAGACGGTCCGCCAAGCGATTCAGTGTTCCGGACCGATGTCCGCCAAGTGGTATCTGTTTATTATGACTGCCATACTTTTAGTCCGTTACCATCTCCACTTCGGTTCGTTAACGGGTGTTATTAACTCGGTTCGTGCGCACTGTGAGCCGCAAGGGCCCGGGCGCGCACACTGCAGCGCGAGCAGTGTGCGCGCCCGGGCTGACGCTGGTCCCCGCAGCTGGGCGAGGCGGGCTACGCGGCGTGCCTGGCGCGCTTCTGCCGCGGGCAGCGCATGGCGCTGGACGCGCTGCGCGAGCGGCGCCGCAAGCACAAGGAGCTGCAGCACTTCCTGGCGGGCCGCGAGCAGCTGCCGCGCTGCGGCCGGCTGCAGCTGCGAGACCTGCTGGCGTGCGTGTGGCAACGGTGAGTGCGGGGGGGGGCAGTGGGGCAGCAGGGGGGCGACGCGGCGCGCCTGGCGCAACAGCAATCTCTAGTTACCATGTTTGACGAGCCAGATAGTTTTTCAATTTCAATTTCTTTATTTGCTGATTGAGTTATATAGTTGGTGGGTACAACATTAAAATCGTCCTACAATCGCCATTGATTGGCATGACAATTTGATTTCTTAAAAACTATGGATCTACAATGCTCATTAAATTTTTGCGTTAAACTGGTCGTCTTAAGATTGCGTGCCGTAAATCCTTCTGCAGTACTTGCCTTGGTAATTTCAACAGTTTTTCTGATTGATTCTAATTCAAATCCTTGTTTCTTCTCTGGACGTGACCACTTTTAGCAGAACCATTATCTTAATTCAGCAAATGTTATTTCAGGCTAACGAAATACCAGCTTCTACTGGAGAGCATACTGAAGACAGTCGCAGAGGACTTGTGCGAGAATGAGGAGAGCGAGAGTGTTGACGACGTGGCTCAGTTGAAGAAGGCGCTGACGGTTGCCAAGGAGGTTCTGCACAGCGTGGACACGGCCATCCGCACTGCGGAGAACGAGCATAGGTAACGAAACTGCGGAAATTATAGTATTTCAGCGTATTGCTAGTTGTTTAAGCATAGTGTTTGATTTATTATTAAATTAGCAAATGATTCCACGTGAGAGATGGGCTATCCTAGAATAGGACTAGCAATCAAATGTAATATTTTCTCAAGGTCGATTTATTGGATTATACATGAGACGACCACTAACAGGTAGAAATATTCCCTCATATTTTGTTTTAGCGTGGTTTTGTTTTTGGAATGTGTCCCTCAGATATGTCAAAAATTGTTTAGAAGGCCGAAACGTTTGAAAATTTTTCAACTTAACAGAATAACTTAATTCGAGTAAAACCAAAAATTTACTTTTTTCGCAGGTTACGCTCAATACAGAGCAAGCTAGAAGTTCGCATCCCGGGTGGAGTGGGAGGCAGCGGAGGGGAGTTTGAAGAGTTGCGGAGGTTGGACCTCACGACGCACTCGCTCAGGCACGAAGGGGAGTTATCTCTGAGGACTGACACTAAGAAAATAAGCGTTCTCGTGAGTATCGGATCATTGAAAGCACGTGCCAAGGTTAAGTTCTCTGGGACACCACTTTTGCGTTGGAGTCTTTGGATTTGGGGATACTCATTGAAAATAAAGTTTCATGGGTCATGTAGCACAGGGGACTGACAGATGTTGGCTTAACTTTCACTAGTAGCATTGCTAGGCCACATTAAACGAGTCGCAGTATCGTGGATTTTGGAACTTCCTACAAAGGACGTATGTCCAGCATTGGACTTCAATCTGTTGAAGTGATGATGATGATGATGAGTAGTACTGATGACATGCTGGACAACACCGCGAAGCGCTCTTTAATACCAGTATCCAGCAATGTACGTCTATCGGTTGTTATGATTAATTTATAATAACTTAGAACGGCCATAAGCCAATTACATTAATTGAAACATGTAAATTGAATATCGTAAATAAAGCTCAATTTCAATTTATTCAACACAATAAATAATGTTACATTTATAATACAATATTTACAATAAATCTAATTATATTTTGTAACGTATATACACCCAGTTTGGGCGCAGCCATTTTTTTAAATTATGAATTTCGAAACATAAGTTAAGACATTGTATTGGGGATGGAAAGTAAGAAATAATGAAATCTAAATATGCTACTGTGATAGATAACGTGCTGCAATAAAGTGTGCTTGTCTCGTTGTCCCTCTCGTCGGTACTTTAAGCTTTGTTTAGTTAATCACGTGCAGTCCGATTGTCCGCGAGTGTGTGCGTGCATGACGCATGTGTGTGCGTGTGTGTGCGTGCGTGTGCGCGCTGACGTGTGCGTGTGCGTTGCAGGCGCTGCTGCTGGACGACAGCCTGGTGCTGCTGCAGCGCGAGGGCGACAAGTTCGTGCTGCGGCCGCTGGCGCAGCTGTCCAATGCGGCGCTGCTGTCGCCGCTCATCAAGTGGTGCGTATCTGGCCCGGCCATGTGCCCATCTACAGTCAGTCTGGCTAGTCCAAACTTGCTGAGGGCCCCCCTCACACTTTCCAAGTTATACTTACGTTTTAAATCACTTTTACGTTGCAAGAAAACATCGTGAGGAAATCTGTGTTGTTCCCAAAGACGTGAAGTCTATCAATCTGCACTAGCCCAGCGTGGGAGATACGGTCTTTCATTCTGAGAGGAGACCCGTGCCCTGTGGTGGGTTAATTTACTTTAGAAGCATCCGGCTGCCCTTTAATCTCCCACAAGATAGAAAAATTAAAGTTATAAATATGTAAATTGTTGATGTTATTAAAGCAATTGCTGAGTTTCTTACCGGCTTCTTCTCGGTGGAATCTGCCTCCGAACCAGCGTTACAATCGCTAAAAACAGACTTATAGAGTAAGCCTACCTGATGTGAATAAATTTTAAAGGGACAAGGTGCTGTTCCGGCCGAACGCCGCGGTGCGCAACACGTTCTTCCTGATGAACATCAACGGCATCCAAATGCACGAGCTGTCCTCCAACACCGCCAACGAATACGTCACGTGAGTAAAGCTTGTTGATATCTCCGACACGAAACGAGCGAGCGAGCGAGCAACTTACTTGAGTTGATATTTTGCGTCCACGTGCTCGAAACTAGCACGCACCAAACCACACACACGTCCACACGCACACTTACGCATTCAATCACACTTGATGTTGTTCTTGTTTATCATGGATGCAGAATGTTGGTTATGAGAAAGTGAAACCCAAAAATATGTATTTTCTTCATTAACTTCGCTACAAATGTGGGAAGAGACCGATCCCCAAGACACGGAATATCTTATTTTGGTCCCTACTAAGCGATCCTGCCGCAAAAGTTCAATTTGGGTGTTCAGTTCCGTCAACCTCCATGTATAGTTTCTAAATTTTTTCTGAGGTCTGTTCTGGCAGGAGGCCTAACTTGGCTAATTACCACCCTACTGGCAAAAAAACTGCCTTGTCATTAGATAGCTGGTAAGATTCCACGCAAAACCATTGAGGGGTATAGGTTTATTAGAACTGCCGTACCCCTAACAGGTTAGCCCGCTACCATCTTAGACTACACCCTCATTCATCAGCAGGTAATATTGTAGTGGAGGCATCACTTATACTGGGTAATGAAAAAAGGTGTTGAATTTGAATAAAATTGTTTGTTATTGTGATCAACAGCTGGGTGAAACATATACAAGAGTCTCCCCTGGCGCGGCTCGCTGAGTCGAAACCTATTCTGACACCGTCGCACCAGCACACTAGATCCACGGATGACTCCGGTGAGTGACAGACACACCGTATTAGGGTATAGACACTATGGCACCGGGTGCCTTCGGAATATAAGATTGAGGCAAAAGAGAATGACCTGTATTTGCCCACACACTGTAATATCTCCCGCGTAGTTGGACGTGGCCACTGTGAGCAAAATCTGTCAGGGAAACTGCTGTTAATGAGGATCCATAACGAGGACTTAAAGTCTATGAAACATGTGTTACGAAAAGGCTAGAGGTTAGATAGCAAGCGAATGAATCTCTTAATTGTGTATCCACGCCCAGAGAGCATAATTCTAGGGTCTGCAGACCACAGTGTATTAGTTAAAAAAGTTTGTGTTGTATTTAACTATGTACTGACAGAATACCTGCGTTGTATCCCAGCACTACAGTACATTAATATAGACTTAAAACGAATAATAAATAAGTAATAAATTATAAGTTACTCCGTATGTAAGTCAGTATGTGTTGTTCTTGTTAATCTTAAATATTGAAATATACTCTATTTTATTCTATTCTTATATACAAAAAGCAAACTTATTTTACTAATACATTTAGTGACCTTTACTCAGTAAACCCTTCCCAGTTAAAGATTATACGCGTTAAGCATTGTATCAAAAAGTTGCGCTCGAGTAAAATAACGTAACAGTTGCATAAATAGCTAATTTAAAATGTATTGAAGGTATCAACGTTTCGCGCAACCCGTCGGACGCGTCCGAGAAGTCGACGACGTCAAGTGCGGCGCCCGAGGAGCCGTGCGAGAGCGAGCGAGAGACTGCGATGCCGGAGCAGGACGACACGAGCGCCGAGCGAGACAAGCGCCCGCCGCCCGACCCGCTGGAGGACGGCGACGACAAGCACAAGTGAGTTGCGGTGCCGTCTTGCGGGTTGTGTAATCCTCCCAGCTCCTAGTGGACTCCTAGTAGCTATTTTTACACTTCCTCCGGCCAGTGACTTGTTTGAGGTCGTCTGTCTAGATAGAGCTTATCAACTCTAAGAAAATAAAACCAGTGTCCTGCTCTAAGACTGAGAGCAGAAACACACGTGTTAAATGCTTTATTCGCCATTACATCTTATATAAAAAAACTACAACGAGTTTGTAACGTGTGATGTCAAAGCCCATTTCAAACCGACGCGTCTGTATTAACGAGCAAACACAAGACGTGCTGGTTTTTTTGAGCATAAATTTTTCGAATGGGGTAAATTTATACTAACGCAATACAGAAAATTTCTGCAGCAATGTATTGGTACAGCTATGTGCATCATTAATGTCTCGTACATTTCTATTTTGTTTTATTTTAAGTTCTGTTTTTATATTTGTTAAACGACTGAAATGATGTAATAAAAGTTTCACACTTTTATTACATCATTTCAGTCTTTTTCGACTGTGTGTAGCAGTGTCCCGTGACGGTCGACCGCGAAGTAGGGATAAAGTGACAGGCGCTCGTAGAGCAGCCGAGGCCAATATGGCGGCGCCTTTGGTTCGCATCAGCTGACCGTGTAGTGTAATAGACTATCACTCATTGGTGCCAGTGCTCCATGAAATATTGGTTACATTTATAAATTGTGAAACTCATGATGGAGATGGAATTGATAACACAATGATTGAAAATAATTGAAAAACGGATCAAAATGACTTAACCATTATAAAATTTTGTTTTCGGTTCTTTAATATATGTATATCATCTCATTGCCCTTTTCCAATATCATTTTAAAATTCATTTTTCTATCTCGTGAGAGATGAAAGCGGAGCCGGATGCTTTCAAGCAACCTTGTCATTGAGGATTTCATCAATTGTATAATAACCTCGCCGTGAGAAATGTGTTTTAAAACATTATCAAAACTTATGCATCGGTAGGTCCAAAATAGCATTAAATAATCTAGTCGCAGTGTATAACCTGTGGGCGGCGTGGTTCGCAGGCCGGCGGGCGCCACCGTGGGCCGCATCAGCACGCACGGCGGCGACGCGGCGCCGGCGCTGCAGCCCAGCGCGGCCGTGCACGTGCGCGCGCCGCCCGGCGCCGCACTCACGCAGCGCGCCTTCTCGCACAGAGGTACGAGAACGAAACGAGCGAGCGCGCCGGCCGGATCCCAACTCGCGTTATAAATGCGATGGTGTTGGTTTCATAGGCTCCTTTTGGATCTATCGTTCTTCCTTCGCGTTCTTACAGAGTAACCGAACGACTTGTTCACTGTGAGTAGCTCTGAAGGGCGCAGCTAGCGAGCTCTTAAATTTTAGAGTTCTAACTCTCGCCTCCTTAGCCGAGGTGACTGTCTATTATTTTTGATACCTTCAAAAAATTTTACAATTTTGCTCGACTGAGTTCTCATTCGCGACGCATAATTGCGAATAAAAAACAAAATAAAACGACATCGCTTGCGGATGTTCTGAGCCTACCTTGATTGAGAAAGTAAATTAAAAATTTGTTTCGTGCAAGTATTTTGCTTAGCAAAATAATCTTACATATTCACAAATCGCATCAGCAGACGGGATATTCCACTGTACAAATAATTACTATGTGTCCGATGCATTCGAGAACATCTCCCAAAGACTTCATATCTTGCAAATGTTTTGTGAAACTTTATACATCGAATCTATGTCTTTAGCTTTCATATATTGGATAGAAGTAGGCGTTACTTTGCGGAATTCCATAATATTCAACTCTGCAGGATAATCTGGCCGATGGTATTCAGAATTTGTTCAATCTTTTTACCTGACAATGTACTCTACGCACGTTTCGCACCGACACCGGAGCATCCTTGGGAGATGTTGACTTTGCAATGACTAATTGTTAACTTTGAATAAGAATACCACTTTTTACTGTAAGATGGTGATAATAAACAAAAAAATTACCCTGTTAAGTTTGTTGTGGGCTCTTAGACCAGAGCGCGTTTGAAAACCTCGTAGCTCTAGGTTTAAGTTGGCGAACGAAGTTATCACTATCCCCTTACAATTATGTTAACATGTAGGCATTAACGCTTCGTCCGGGAAGTATGCAACGGGTTCCCCGGGCTTCTAACAGAGCCGACAGGAGGGTCACGCCGTGGTGGTTTTTAGTTTGGGTATATCCCTTCAGAGTCCCGCATAACCTCCGACCTCCGTAATTTATAACAATAGAAAAGACATTGTTTGAATTATTGAAAGTCAACTGTCAAACCTTCTTTAGAAAAATTAAAATGTTCATGGTGTCGGTTTTTTGTGACGGTGCGCGCGCACGGTAACCAATGCGAACGTGTCCGCAGAGCGGTTGCGGCGCCTGGACGAGGCCATCGGCGGCGCGCTGCGGGCCAAGAGCGCGGTGGTGGCGGAGTTGCTGGGCGTGCCGCCGCACTGCTACGCGCACCTGGCCGAGCTGGCCGTGGCCGACACGCTGGGCCAAGTGGGTGAGTGCTGCCACCGCTGCCTGTGTACTGTGTATACAGGATAGACGCGAGGGAAACATTTGCAATCCGTAGATGATTTTTTCCAATATGACAAACAACAACTGTGAGATGTTTTATTTCAATTAATCAGTTGGGGCAACTGTTTGGTCCGTCAACTGTCGTTATGAAAAAAAAACTCGCCCAGTCCTTAACCTGACTATTTCCACCAGATATCTGCGGTGGGCTGCCGCCGAGCGATACCGACGCGTCGCCCGACATTCATCAGCTGTTGCTGGCGGCGCAGGCGCAGGGTGAGTACACTGGGTGACACACGCACTTTTGAAACGTCAGTGACTCTACCAGTGGTTCGGAAGGCTTATTCTATAGAGATGAATCTGGTCAGCGTTGTCCGTCGATTGTAACGATATGAGTGTACGAACGGAGCCGTGTGTTGCAGCCAACCAGCTCACGGAGGCGCTCAGCGGAGCCCTGGCGCTCAGCGAGGCCAGCGCGGTGGCGGCGCGCAGCGGCCGCTGCGACTCTTGCCGCCGCCCGCGCCCGGCGCCCGGGGGTGAGTGCACCGCCGCCCTATTAGCTTTTGGCATGGGTGAAGCCATCGCAAACACGGCTGTGAGCACACAGGGTCCCCCTGAAAACCAGGGGAACCCTATTTGTCCACATGCTTTCTGATAATTTTGTTTTTGTTAAATATATTTTTGGAAGCAATTTTGTGCGCAAATATAAAATTTCATTTCCACATTGTCCTTCGAAGCGCGTGAACTCTATCAGTCTGCACTTTGCCAGGACCGATACCCTTCTCATCCTGGTTGATCATGATGAATAAGCCTTGGCCTCCTTCGCTGGAGGACCCTTCGACGCCCGCACGTTCCACTAACTTTTCGGGGCTATCTGCGGTTCAAGCAATAAAATATCTTCCTTCACGTCTTGACAGTTTTCAACGATGTTTTCAATTGCGTGTGAAATCTACCCATCCACACTCGGTCGGCTATTTGGACTTCGGTTTTACTCCTCCTATCAGCCAGACTCGCGCCTCACAGCGCAGTCTCTGGGAGCTTGGTATATTGACGTCTCGTGGCTGACGATGTTGCCACCTCCAGAGGCAGCCGAGCAGCCGAGTGAGGACCGTCTGGGCGGCCCGGCGGAGGCCGGCGACTCCGACGCGGCGTACGAGCTGCTGGTGGACCTGTCGGCCAGCGAGCCCGGCATCGACTCGCTGCTGGGTGAGCCATAGGCTAAGTGCTACGGCTTGGGAATCCAAAATATATACAACGACGTTTCTAAGGTCTTGAATTTGAGCAAGCCCAGTTACCTAGAGGGCAAATTTAACTCGTTATGATCTCTAAGTCACCATTCTTGTTGTGCTCAATGACCAACAATGTCAACTAATCTTTGAAGAACACTAAGGATTAAGGTCAACATGCGAATTAAATTAAAAAAGAAATAACAAAACTCCAAGTGTTTTTGTGAATTCTGGTCTCTTTAATTTTTATAACGTCTGATATGCTGTGTCATAACCTGAAGCGTTCCAACCATTCTTTTCATTAGATTAGTTTTAGTTTTATGCTCCCATTAATGCATTAGATTAATATGCATTAATGGGAGCATAAAACAGAGTTCTACAGATCCATTAGACTGTCTTGTATGGACTTAGTATGAGAAATACACAAGTTTGGTGTAGGTTTCGGTGAAGCTGTATTTTTTTTTTTCAAGAAATTGATATCGTTTACGTTTTATTCACTATTTGATTTCATTTCAAAATAGCATTCACGAATAATTCTTTTAAAAACGGATAGCTGGAAAAGGACACTGTTATAAACAAAAATAATCTTAGAAAAAAAGCTTCCAAGTTTTAATATTTTTTAATTCTTTGAATTGATGAATCTTATTGAGTATAAGAAATAAATATAAGAAGAATGATTATTTATTACTTCTTATATTTATTCTTTATATTAACATATAAAGTCATAGCAATAAATACTTCCGTTGTAAAATATACATTTGCATTTAAAAACAAAAAATTCCAATTGTCCATAGCATAATTACACTTTTAGTTCATGGTTGGAAAGTGCAAAAACACTGCCACGTAACTAAAATTCACGTAACTAACTATTCGAGAGTGTGTGCGTCTTTAATTTCTGCAATTTAGTATCACTTGCGTTAAAGGTGAAGGAAACATCGTCTTCAATAAAATTTACATTAATGTCCTAACCTCTGCGGAAGGAAAACCTGTGACACAGAGGGTAGGTCCTTCCTGATGTTACGAAAGGTGCGTGTTTATTTTAAACCTATGTTTCATCAAATCTACAATTTTTTTTTTTATTTCTACATCACTACACAGTTAGGAAAATAAATGAACGAATAGTGATAAACGCAAACACTGGAGTAGAATACGAAAGGCGGCCCTATCGCTTAGAAGCGATCTCCGCCAGGCAACTTTAGGATTCGGACAACAAGAGCGAGAACAAATAGTTATAAGAATATCATAGCAACTTAAGAGCGACCCTGAGAGCACAACGTTCTCGAGGGCGTGTATAGTGGGTGGGCGGGGCTCAACTCGTGGTGCGCGTGCTAAAAAAATATAAAGTATGGAAGGCTCAGGTATTCAGATATTCACTTCAATACCCACAATGTTCAGGATGGCACTTAGATCTTTCATTAATTAACAGTATTATTGAAGCTAAATACCTAGTTTCTTATATTAAAGTATTCATTTTATAAAAGACATCATTAAAGCCCACCAACCTGCTTTAGAGCCTGCTCTTGACTAGGACCTGACTTCCCAAGGAGTGAAATAAAACAACTGGACTGACTCTAATACTGTATATTAGGCTTCTCTATAATTCATATTACTTGTTACCTTCAAATGACTCTACTACCAGTTCGGAATGCTGTCTTCGGCAGAGAAGACCACTGGCAAGAAACTCTACCGTTGCTTTTTTATTCAATCAATTATAACAACTTATAAACACAATTACAACATGTCATATGTAATAACGCTAGGCCCTTTGATACAAGACATATTTTAAGACAGGTCAAACATAACTACTATTATCACTTATAACATCAGGACTTTTGGAACAAGTTGTTTGTGTAGAGCAACCTCTGCTACATAAACTGTCGGTATAAAGTTATGCTAGGGCTCCATATATGATACCTAAATAAGCCAAAGGATGAGATATACTTATCTGATGCAACATCAGGTACAACCATAGTACCGACAACTTTTAACAACTCCATCACCAGTACATACGACTTGTTTCGCCACAACAATATTTCGTTAAGTGTATCGTTTCCATTATAAATCATCTCAACCCAATTTGTAACGTTCTATCCACAATACTTTACTTAATCTCCTTTTCTCAATTAATTCATTTTTAAATCCGTGCTAACTTTTCTTTCCCGCCAATCTCGTCAAACTCGCGTCTCCCGCCATAGATCCTATATTTTTCTTTGACAGTCTACTAAAGGCCATTATTCTATTTTCAATACACTATCAATGAGTATACAAACTATGATTTGTTGATATATTTAATATAATCATCGGGTTTATCATAGATAAAGTGCTATATTTCCCTATTTCCTTATTTATTTGACACGCGCAGACGGCGCGGGCGAGGCGGGCGCGGCGCGGCTGGCGGCGCGGCTGGTGGGCGGCGTGTGCGGCGTGCAGGCGGCGCTGGGCGCGCTGCTGGCGGCGCTGCCCGCGCTCGACAGCGAGCGGCGCGCGCTGCGGGCCGAGCTGGCGGCGCTGCGGGACCGCGTCGACGCGCTGCGACACCGCCGCGGTGCGTGCGCCTGTCCACGGGGCGGGCCAACAACCCGTCCTGCTACGTGCACTTCGTACATGCACAAAAGCACTGCCTACCCTACAATTTGTATATATATATATATATATATATATATATAGCGTCACAGTGGCCTGCATACAGGGTATACACAGGGTATGCAGATGATATAAAATGCAGAAAATCTCATGTAAAAGTATTTATTACTCGTACTGGAGCTTACCCCGTGCATACTGCACTATAGTTACCCGTCAAAAGGTGTATTTAATAATTAATAATGTCTTTGCACCCGGAATTGTTCATAATTAATGTTCAAAATTGTAACCGCCTCGAAAAACCCCTGGTTCTGAACTATAACGAACACTGCCAACTGTCAATGTCACTTATCATGATAATTGTCTTGTCTCTATTGTCCGTACGACAACCCATATTATTTTACGCATGTTTCCCGCTGTACGCATACGCTCTGCGTCCTTACTGTTCCTGCCCCCTGGAGATAGGGAATCCCGCTCATGGCATCGACTAGATCCAACTTGTGGTAAATGGGCCGAGTATGCAAGTGACCCGTCCTGCAACGCGCCGACGAGGCGTACGCGTTAAAACTCATGTGCCTGTAATTACACCGGCACCCACGCCCTCCAGACAGGAATACAGCATTGCAATACTATATGGAAATGCTTGAATGTCAGACTAAAATCGATCTTATTTACATTCGATTAAATCTCACAATTCTTAGCCCTGACGAGGGGAAGGAGTGGGTAAATAAGTGCAAAATATCTGCTCACGTAATACTTATATGGCCCCAATATAGTGTAAAAATTAAATGCAGGAGTACATAAATTAAAACAGATATAACCATATATTATTAGCACCAACAATGACGGCATTTGGCTTGACTTACCGGACAGAAATGGCGGCACTTTTAAATTGTCTATCTTTAATCTGTGATTGACGCGCTGGCTGACGTCTCATCCGTTACACTGAGGGCCGGATAACTAAGATTTCATAGGATCAAGATGAGGATATTAATAGGTGTTTTGGATCAGTTGTGGAATAAAAAAGTTATTAGTTTCAGATTATCAAACGACGGAGGAGATTTTCCCCAAAGCCGTGGAGCAGTCGTTACAGGTATGATTTTGTCTGCCAATAATATTGATAGCCTTTATTGAACAATCTTACAAAAAATAAGAATATGAAAGTTATCCTAATCTAAAGTTACTTTATAAAACTTTTAGTTACTTGAAAGACTGATACCCCCAAAAGCTCGGAGAGAACCAAAAACTCCACATAAAACACTCTGTAATTTTAAAACAAAGAAGTAAAAATAAATTTAATATAGCTACACTTAACACAAGATCATCAAAAACATAAGAATCTTTACTTGAATTAGAACATGCATTGGTAACTGTCAACTGGGATATATATAGTAGGCTGAGGCGACATGAGAAGAGCGGGTTTTTTTCTACTAATATTATTTAAACAAAATACTAGAACATTAACCGATCAATACCGATTGTGGGAATCGAACCCACGGCCTAGGACTCAGAAAGCAGGGTCGCTGTCATCTATTAATTTAAATCAATGAGGTGAAAATAATAATTTGCTTGTACAAAAACTTACAACATAATCAGTATTAAAATTACTTTAGTAAAGAAGTAATAGGCAGTTATAATTATCTTTAAACTAATAACTAATGGTTTGAGGCCTCCCTCTCTCATAGGTCCAACTGGGAGGGGTGTAGAATTTAAAGGTGTGGGACAGAAGACAGCTAAGATATTTTATCAATAAGATCTACCTTTCGTTTCCCCCGCAGGACACACCCAGTAATGGCGGTTGACCTACCACCATGGCGTAAGACAAATCGAACTGAGGACCGCGCGATGCGAACCGTTGTACCATTGCGACCGATATGACGTCACCGATTAACAAAACTTGACGAAAACGCGCATTTTTTTTTCCAAAAATCGACAAATATTTTCGGAAAGTTTATTTTTTTTAAATTGATTCGGCATTTTTTTGTTTTATATAAAAAATCGCGTCATTGTCCAATCGAATACCATACTAATACTGTATATTTTGTAATTTGTTACCTTGTCATTTTTTTTTGTAAGTACCTAATAATTAATTGTTAGTATTATAAAGAAAATCTTGTTTAATTTTAATATTCCATACGTAAGATTAAAAATTATGTGATCACTTGTGTAAAGAACCTGCATATTTTGAGTAACAAATTATTAATTATTACTTACTAAGTGTAAATAGTTGTATGTTATATCATATTATTGTCGGTAAAATGGCATCAGTTTTTGGAAATAAAAGTATTACTTTGACAATATTTTTAATATATATGAAAATAGTTTGATTAAAATTATTTTAATAAAATACGTATCATTTATAAAAAGTGGCCCATATAGAACTAAAAAAATTAAGTAGAATAAGTTTAGTTTTATACAATACTTATGTACATTAATATTTTTGATGTTATTTTATTTTAATCAAATCAATCATAAATCGAAGATATCTTTGTATTTTACGATGCATCTGTTTCCATTATAACTGTTGAATCTAAAATCGTGAAAATATATGTTTTTTTAATATTTCAGACGAATGTAAAATATTTATTTTTTTGTCATTTCTTTTGCAAATTCGAAGTAAAACCACATGACAAAATATACATGGGCTCACTGTTATTCCGCGCGTTGTACAAAACACACAGACATGTCGATATATAATTAGATTAAGAGGATCTATAAGATTATTAATGATCTATAGATCACCACACCAAGTGCCCACAGGACTACCTTGCAAATGCCATATTAACTGACGTGTGTAAGTTGCATAAGCTGTTTAATTTATATCCTTTTTGACATGTCAAGCGACATTGATTGTTGCTGTGAAATGGATGGGTGATCGATTTATAAAACGTAACTTTTTCGAATGTATACCTTTTTATATATAATAAGTATCTTATTGTATTGGAATAAGATTGTTCCCGGTAAATACGTATTGAAAATACGTCGCCTTTTTATAGTATGTTTTGTACATGTATCAATATATATTAAACAGCTTTGTATATAAAATGTATACATTAGAAATCATTGTACCTAAGCATGTAATATAGATTAATATACATTGCCATCGTAGCTGTGTTTTAAAACAATATTGTAACCGTAGATAATAACCACATTTCAAAGGGGTCTTTTTAATAAAAACCAAATAAAATATTTAATAGAAAATCACTGAAATTAGGTAGGTATCACAATTAATTGAATTAACTTGTGTTACGATAAACTATTAACCAATTAATTGGTTACATATTCATAAATGATAACTTTGATACCATTACTATGTTATGTAAACTATTCTGAATTTAAATCGACTACAGTATTTATATCGTAGAAATACAAAATACAAATGAAATAAAATTGGTAAACCTTATTCGTTTAGTTTACCCGTTGAATAGTACACTGCCGTTATAAAGCATAAGGCCCCCCATTAAATCTTGTTTAACGTAAAACAAAACGTAGTCTATATATTTTGTATCGTAGGCTAGAATTTAGACCAAAAGAACCCATCCAAGTATACATATGATATGTGATGTTATTGCACGACCTTTTACGATGCGATTTATTGTAATATATAGGCGTATTTACAGGATTTTGATTGAGCTAACGGCTCGAATATATGTGTTAAATTATTATTATTATCTGTAATCGGTTATTTAATGGTATATATTTAATGGGGTGTATGAATATTCGATTCAATAATGCAATTAATTGGGTAACTATTATTCAAAATATATAATCGTTAAAGTGATATTTAATAGTCAAAATTTTCGTTTTTTCCGTAGTTCAGTCGTATTTTTTGGTGTAATAATGACTTCGTACGCCCCATATTTTATAAATTTATAATATTATTAGTATGAACTATTGGATATACCCACTCCGTCGCTTCCTAGTTTCCCGTACGACAAAATACTGTAACAAATAGGTAGTTGTATCAATAAAAACCGTTACAAACATATTTCTTACTGTTTTATTTCAATATAGTAATATAGTTTAGTTAAATATATTATAGTGACCACAGTTATTGGCATCAAGTGTTAGTTGTTTTGCATATTTTTATATTACTTACTATGGGCCTCATAAGAAGGCTCAGAATCACTCAGCGGGCGATGGAAAGAGCAATGTTGGGAGTATCTCTACGTGATCAAATCAGAAATGCTTCATTTCTGATTTGATCCGTAGAAGAACCAGAGTTAACGACATAGCTCAGCGAGTTGCTAAGCTGAAGTGGGAATGGGCTGATGGACGTTAGTAATAATAATAATAATAATATTTATTTATTTGCCAAATTGTGAGTACATAACAAGAACACATTTCATTAAACAGACCCTTCACAATCGACTGTCACAGACAGTGTGCAAATGTTTTTACAAATAAAAAAATAAAAATATAAATTACATTACAATTTAAAGAATAAAAATACAATAATCAGAAATAAGTAATAATGTCATTTTAAATTAATTAGGGAAATAATACAATTACAAATGAAATTCAAAATTCAAAATTCAAAATTCATTTATTTCAAGTAGGCCTAATACAAGCACTTTTGAAACGTCAAGTCTGTCCGTGTGTAGTGACTCTACCACCGGTTCGGAAGGCAGATTCTACCGAGAAGAAGCCGGCAAGAAACTCAGCAGTTGCTCTTTTCCAACATCAAAAATTTACATTTTACATTTTAACATTCATTTTTCTATCTTGTGAGAGATGAAAGCGGAGGCGGATGTTTCCAAGCAACCTTGTCATTAAGAAACTCATCAATTGTATAATAACCTCGCTGTAATAAATGTGTTTTAACACATTCTTTAAACTTATGCATTGGTAGGTCCAAAATTACCTTAGGAATCATATTATAAAAGCGTATACTCAATCCCACAAATGACTTCTGCACCTTTCGCAGACGATATGCAGATGTCACTAATTTATGACCATTTCTTGTAAGTCGACTGTTTATATACACTTTTTGTTTATAAAGACTAATATGTTGTCTTACAAATACTATATTGTTATAAATATATTGTGAGGCTACAGTAAGTATACCAATTTCTTTAAATTTTTCACGGAGGGATTCACGTGACTTAAGTTTATATATTGACCGTACAGCTCTTTTCTGCAATATGAATATAGTTTCAATATCAGCAGCTTTGCCCCACAATAAGATCCCGTAAGACATCACACTATGAAAGTACGCGAAGTAAACAGTCTTGCTGTTTCTACGTCAGTAATCTGTCTAATTTTCCTGACGGCGTAGGCAGCCGAGCTTAGTTTACCTGCTAGTGTATCTATATGGGTACCCCACTGAAGCTTACAATCCAAGGTCATGCCCAGAAAAACTGTGGAATCTTCCATTTTTAGTGATTCTCCATTTATTATTATATTTTTATTAACTTTCTTTACATTTGGTAAAATAAATTCCACACACTTAGTTTTTTTTGCATTTAAAAGTAAATTATTGACAGTAAACCAGTGCGACACATGCGACATAGCACGGCTTACATCGTCAGAGTTGTCTCTACCTCTATCAGTTTTAAAAATTAGAGATGTATCATCTGCAAACAGTACAATGTCACAGGTTTCACTGACATGGTGTGGTAGATCATTTATATACACCAAAAATAGAAAGGGACCCAAGATTGAACCCTGTGGGACACCCATTGACGTAGCCGACCACTGCGATGTCTTTTATGCAAACCCTTTGGGTTCTGTCACTGAGATAAGAGGCAACCAAATTTAGTGCAACGGTTTTGATACCATAATGGGCTAGTTTAAGAAGCAAGGTTTTATACACAATCGAATGCTTTGGATAGATCACAAAAAACACCAATAGCATTCTGCGAACGTTCTCAGGCATCGTACACATGTTTTAAAAGTTTAGCGCCTGCATCCGTGGTGCTACGACCTTTAGTAAAACCGTACTGCTCCGGATGTAGTAAGTTATTTACATTGAAGTGATTCAAAAGTTGATTTAATATAATTTTTTCAAAGACCTTACTAAGAGCTGGTAAGATTGAAATGGGTCTGTAATTGTTAATGTCGTTTTTATTGCCCGATTTAAATAGAGGTATAAGTTTACTATGTTTCATTAAATTTGGAAAAGTACCAATTGTTGTTATACAGTTATAAAAGTTAACTAAGTAGGTATATTGCTGTCACTAAGGTATTCTTTTACTAAAGTCGGGGTTCCAAGGTGTTGGAATGGCGACCCCGCACAGGTAAACGCAGTGTTGGTCGCTCTGTCCATCAACCTGAGTAGGGGTTAAGTCTCATGCGCCTGTACTTATACGGGCTTAACCCTTCAGACCGGGATTCTGCGTCGTGGCAAAAATACCACCATGTCGTAGATCTTTTCCAGACGAACTGTCAAAGCCACGATCAAAGGCTCAACGTGCTCTCTGAGGCTCGGAGGACAAGTAAATGACAGCTCCAAAGTCTTACTGACTTAGGTAAATCCACGCTGCTGAACTAAAATTTAAAGAAATAAAATGCTATGTACATATAAAATATTTATTATACGTAATATAAATTAATAAGTACACTTAAATAAACATAAATTATTTATTTTTAGTAAATATAAAGCACTATTGTTTTTTAATAGCCATTAAACCTTTATATTATAAGAAGCTTTATTTGACGTTGAATGTAAACTGAGCTGCTTTGGTTGTCACCGCGTATTATTATTTTTAACAATTCTCTAAAAGTATTGATTCCAGAAACTAGCTATGTAACAAAAGTTCAGAATCCAGAATGTTTTCTATAAATCTTGACAACAGGGCCTGTACAACCTATATCGAGCTAATAACTGGTTTGACAAACACTTGAGATCCTGTTCTTAAACCTTCAGTTTAATGTTAAGGACCTAGTTTATTATAGTCTGTGTAATCGTTACACTACTAAAGAGAAGACAAACCAAACAAGCAGCACTGGTGATAACACGAGGTGGTGTGCGGCAGCGCGGGCGTCCGTCATGAGCGCGTACATCTGCGACAAGATCTTATGCTTCGTCGCCTCCAGCTCTTCGGTCTCACTGTTGTTCGTTGGCCTGAGGACAAGAGCTATTTCATATTTCCGAGTAAAGAAGATTCTAGTCCTCTGAAGCGGTATAACTCCGTTCTAGTACTTACTTTGTGATAATTAAGGTTTCTATCTCTACTAGAGCAAAGTTATTCAGCTAAGGAGCAAAGGTGCAAATGTATTACTTCGTGATAGTAAAAAAATAGCAAAATTGGTTAAAATCGGGCTTATAGTTTCGGAGCCTACTGGCTAAAAAAACCCAAAAAAAATCTTGCTTTATGATATTAGTAGGTATAGACTACTAATATGCACTTGGCCAGCGAGATGGACTACGGCCAAAGTCAGTAAAGGGTTCAAGTGTAATGTAAGTCTTACATTATTCCTCACAACCTGTTATCGTCCGATTGCATGGTAGTACTGTCAAATGTTCAAGAACTGAGTCAGTACAGGGTATTAATGATACAGGAATCACGACCAACGACATCTAAGATTATATTCTAAGGTTAGAGAACAAAGAAGAGCTGGTGCTCTTCTTGAGCTCGCAAGTGTTTGATCTGACCTGATAGCCCTGCAGTGCGACACCCCCGGCACCACGTACACTGGCGCCAGGGGGGTGGCGTGGGTGGCGTTGGGTGCCATTGGAGACCAGGGGTCGTGGCCCCCCGACACCGAGATCACGTGGTCGGGAAGATGGCTTAGCCCCGCGAACATGTTGTTGGTCCGCGCAACTCCCGACCTCAGGAGCTCTGTGTCGAAGCTGGAAGAATATAATAGGGGTTAAGGTATGTAATTGCCGTTACTTTCTATATCTTAATACAACGTGTACCTACATGAAAATTGAAATGCTTTAGATGCACATTATGTACCTAATTATCTGTGAAACGGAAATCCTAATAATTTTTGAGTAAACTACTGCCACAGTTTTTCCAAAAGAAATACCGCGATGCCGCAATTAGTATTTCAACATCAGTCTTAGAGCGACTGTAGCATCGGTATCGACGGTAGGAGAGCCGTACTTAATTGGTTAAAACGCTCAGGCCACGATTGCGAGAGGGTCGCGAGGGTCAAATCCTGTCGGTTCCGAAAATTTTATATGCATTTTAAATTGATAATTCCTCCAAGTGTAGGTAAAAACACTTGTAAAATTATAAGATCTGTTTATTTCTTGACTCTGCGAGTCATATTATAGGGTCTATTCTTGGAAATCTTGGCAACAGTTTAGATGAACATTTTTTGGTAGGATACTTGAAGCAAATCTATTCTGCAGACTATCAGCAAATATTCATTGGTAAAAGATTATAAACGGAACAACAAATTAAGACAAATAAATAGTTTTATGTACTAGTAGAGCATAAAGCTAGTGTGAAAGAGAAAGAACTCACAGGTTCGGGAAGAAGTCTGCGCACATCTGGTGGAAGTACTCCAGCGGCACGGCCGACAGGAAGGGCTGGCGAGAGCTCGTGGTGGTCTGGTACCAGCCGTACTCCACGCAAGTCTGGTACGTCCAGAGGCGCACTGAAAAAGTTATTTTGAAGCAGGCGGCTCCGTTCTCATCTCTCTCAAGATAGAAGGATTCTAAAGATTTGTAAACTGTAAAATTATGTCAGACAAATTATATTATCTTTGCCGGCTCTTCTCGGTAGAATCTGCCTTCCGAACCGGTGGTAGAGTCACTACTAACAGACTGACTTGACGTTATAAAAGTGTTTATAAACTAGGCTTTCTTGAAATAAATGTATTTTGAATTTATTTTTCTCAAACATGCTTGGAAATATCAGCTTTATTTTATTTTACCGGCCAAATACGAGTAGCGTAGTAGTACATGCGAGCAGCGGCCGGAAAAAACTGTGTGAAAATCCATATCTGTCGCTGTTTAGCGGCTAAATAAATTACATATTGTCTGGTGAAAGGCTTTGGCCGTGACTAGTTACCATCCTATCGACAAAGACGTGCCGCTAAGCGATTTCGCGTAGACAGATTAGGGGTATGACTACCATACTCCCTAACAGGTTAGCCTGCTAACATCTTAGACTGCATCATCACTTACCACCAGGTGAGATTGCAGTCAAGAGCTAACCTGTTGTGAAATAAAAAAGAAAAAAAATAGGAAACTCATATCTGTCGTGAACTCAAAAATGGATCGATCTTTAATGGAACAACAAAGGAGGTAACTTATCAAAGGTTTTATTTGAATTTCGAACTAGCTTGCAAATGCATAAAATTTTAATGGAAAAAAAAAATAACCTTAACACTTTAACGCGGTTAAAATTACCCTGAAATTCAAGAGGCGGCAACAGCCGTACTTAATAGAAAACGCCAAAATCGAAAGAAAAATATTTTCCTAGGTACCTACTACTTAGTTTTATTTTTTTTACTTAGCCTTACAATACAAGCCTTATTTTATAAAATCATTTTCTTACTTATTTTTGTGTACTTCCATACCCTGTAATTCAACTTTTTACTTGTCCCTCTCTTACCTACCAGTGTAATATTTGTTGACCGTAATTCTTGTTGTCTGTTCTTTTGATTTTGAGTGTACAAAAAGAGTATTTTCATTCCATTTCATTTACAACCATTGGTGTAGTATTGACACGTTGTTCCAACAATGCCTTTTTTGCTGGCCGTAATTTACTATTGTACCTATTATGCAATGTTATTCAAAATGGAAATTTCACCTGTGTACGTAAGAGAGCTTTGTAATTTCGCATAGCAAATAGATTTAGCGTTAACAATTCGGTTGCATTATATATATGTAGATGAATTCTTATTTATCTACTTCAATATTATAAACTTACTTTTAAAGGCCTTTGTTAATGCAAACTATTGGATTCTTCTTGGATTTGAGTTTGAGGTTTATTATGTAGGTAGGTAGGTATATTTGTCGAATAGGTTAAAGAAATAGGTATTCTTACAGTAGCTTCGCAATTTATTTTTAATAATATCGTCTTTGTGAGACAAAATATTACTCTTTATAAACAAAAAGCTGAAATTAACAGCGAGGTTACTATACATTTGATGAATTCCTCAATGACAAGGTAGATTGGAAGCAGCCAGCCTCGCTCTCATCTCCCGCAAGAAAAATGATTGTAAATGTTGATGTTGGAATAGAGCAACTACTGACTTGCCGGCTCTTCTCGGTAGAATCTGCTTTCCGAACCGGTGGTAGAGTCACTACAAACATACATACTTGACTTTTCAAAAGTGTTTATAAAGTAGGCCTACTTGAAATAAATGAATTTGAATTAAATTTGAATTTGTCGTGCTAATAAAAATTTGTGACTCAACTAAATTTTGTGGTTACTTTAGGTACTTTAGTGACCATAAGGATATTCACGGCCTTTTTGACGCTGGGTCACTGCGTTTTCTTATACGAGGTCGCTATTTCGGCTCGCTACTTAACGCTATAGCACAAGTCCCCAGGTTGATGGCCACAGGGCGGCACGTTGCAGGACGTGTCCTTGCTTGCCCTGCGATTTGTTGCCCTGTTTATATCTGATCCATAAATTATTTTCATAAAAAAATATTATCTAATACTGCTAACTATATGAACTGTAACTTTAACATCTAAAGATGCTCCGGTGTCGAAAGGAGCTTGCGAGTACATTGCGGAAGATCTGTTTGGTGTAAGGTATAAAGATTGAAGATATTTAAAAACAGTACCGTGCAAATTTTCCTGCTTTTCGTGGATGCCAAGTAGGACCACCGCACTTACTGTGAGGTGGTCCGTCAATTGTAACGAAAAAAAAAAACTCATTGAGCAATGTTTTTGTTAATTCCTTTTCTATTCTATAGGTTGCTTCGTAGTTTTTTATGAGCCCAAATTTATTTTCAATGTTCCAAAGGCATGGGCGTCATCGTCAACTCGCAATATTCGAATCTGCGTCGCTGGTTTAGTGGTAAGCATGTTTGTAACGGATCAAGAGGTAGGGCAAATAATTGGGATTGTTACCGAAGATTCTTAGGTATTGGGTTCCTAATAAACAAGTCTGAGTACCAGTCTTAAGTTAGGAAGTTGGCCGTATCAAACCACGCGACTTGGAGAGCACTATTAATCGCTAGTCGCGGTAATTGTGGTAAAGCCCACCAACCTAAAGAACCTGCAGCATGGAAGCAACCTGCTGCTTTAATAAGCGGCTTGGTGCCATGCTCTAAAACCCTCTCTCCTAGTGAGTGACACACACGCGTCACGCAGTATGTCGAATACTAAAAGGAATCAAACTCGAATAATCTGCCAATATCATACCGAATGTTATGGATGCGGTATGAATTTTAAGCACGACCTCAATCGAAAGTTATTGTTACTCAACCACGTAGTTACTTCGACCATCAGTTAATACAGACAGGTTCCATGCTACCTCGGATACGAATTCTGGTAAGCTACAACAAACTTGTACAAAATACACCCTGGCCCACCGCGTCGCGTCACCCTTATAAAAAATATAATAATATGTTAGCATTACTAATCCACATGACGATAATCTGGTGAATACTATTCCACAAGACGATTATCTGGTGAAAGCTGAAAAGGAAAAAGAGTCTAAATACTTGGACCTTGCTCACGAGATTACCGCCATGTGGAATGTTAAGTCGACAGTTATTGTTCCGATCGTCGTTTCAGTCACAATGGTCTTCTCGCGAAAAGCTTCGACCAACATCTTAAGAAACGACGCGTATTGTGAGGAGGTTCCTCACTCTGGAGCCCTGACCGCCGGTTGCTTGGGCATTCGAAAGCCCCGCAAGCAGTGGATGGTTTTTTTTTTCTTATAAATTTATTAATTGTGTTTTTTTGTTTTTGTAAGCATTGTTAAGAATAAAAAAAAAATGAAAGTCAATAAATGATAGAATGTTAGCATGGCTTTTGAGGAACGTAAGATGATAATAATAGGCTAGACCATAAACTTGCTTCTAAAAAATTATTAGCTGTAATCTTAGAAAAATTATTTCCTTTTTTTCTAACCAATCATCATCATCATCCGCAGCCTATTAATGTCCCACTGCTGCTCATAGGACAGACGTCTTTAGAGCATAGACCCACCACGCTGCTCCAATGCGCAATGGTAGGCTATTTACGGGGGTAGATCACGCCAATTTCCCTGAAAGAGTAACAGCTTCTTACTGGTGGCCTGCGGGGAGTCGTAGCTGGTGTTGGTGTGGGCGGCCACTTGCGTGCTGTACCGGGACTCGATGCACGGCTGAGTCGAGGGTTGCGAGGTGATCCAGGCGGCCAGGCGTTCCACCGGGTCAGAACCTGAACAAAAACAGTTTATTTCAAATCACATCGGTCAAATTCGCCTATGAATCAACAAACATTTTACTTATACTTATTTTATACTAGTCGGACACCCTGTCTTTCAATATTACGTACATTATTCTATTACTCAAGCCCTTTTATTTGATACCCATATTGAGCCAGTTGTGTAAAATTTTTGAATTATTTGTGTTTACTTCCTTCACAAGATATAGTTTGGTATGGATGGTTGGATTTCTTATTTGATTTTAAGTAACTCTTAACGGAGCTCTTAACGGATGCAATCTAAGATTGAGGTTTTTGTACTTAAAAAATATTTCTTCATAAATTCTCGATTATGCTTGGATAAGTTTGGAAAACTCTAGATTGATTTTATATATCATATTGTTCATTTTATCCCTAACGTAAGTAAGAGTGTCCGGACTATAATTTTTTTATTCGGTCATAGCCTATTGGTTAGGAGCTCGACTTCCCTTTCAGCGGGCCGAGTTCTAGTCCCAGCACGCACCTCTAACTTTTCAAAGTTATGCGTGTTTTATTTCACTGTGAAGAAAAACATCGTAAGGAAACCTGCATGACCGAGAGTTCTACATAATGTTCACAAAGGTGTGTGGAGTCCACCAATCCGCACTGGGCCAGCGGGGTGGACTACGGCCTTAACCCCTTCTCACTGTGGGAGGTGACCCGTGCCCTTTAGGAGGCCGGTATTGGGTTGATATAATGATGTAGACTTGTAGCTTGACTGTAATTACACCTGATAAGGAATGATTAAGCCTGGAATATGCTTCCCGATTTTGAGGTGCAATATTACATTTTGGCATCTGGCAGGCAGTGGTGTGCATTTGATACATGCGCCAAAGCACTGCCTATCATAAAATTGATATATAACTCGTACGGGAAAGAGGATTTTCGTCATTCTATGCAAATTCCAGATTCTGAATGGCAGATTCAGATTTCCCGAACAGCAGTGAAGAAAAACGAAGTCGGAATGGCACCACAATCCTCGTCTACTATCATCTACTGCGATCACTGCGATGCGGCTATTATTGAACTTACTGATACTGCTGTTGGTAATGCGGCTGCAAGCAGTGGCTATGTCACCCGGCTTCGCGTACTGCACCAGCGACGCGAATGTCTCCGTGATGCCGAACCAGAAAAACGTGGCCAGGTCCAGCGGCGACGAGGCTTGGAGAGCGCCGCAGGTGCTGAAACGTTGGGATGTTTGCTTTGAAGCGCTAGTTTGCGGAAGTCCAGACATTAGGTTTAATACCTATCATAAACTGGACAAATGAATAAATAAATATTTACTGACTCAAAAAGCAGTAAGTCAATAAAAAATATTTATTATTTTTTTTAATCGAAAGGTTGCCTGGCAGAGATCGCTACTTAGCAATAAGGCCGCCTTTTGTATCCTACTAAATTCTTGAAGTGTTTGTTCTTTTTTTTTACGTTCTTCTGAACTTGGCAAATAATAGGTATTGGTATTGGTGGCATCTCATTAATCTGTCCGTGTGTTTTCCCTAACTACTCCTATATGGCTGCACCGATTTGGATGAAAAGGTGTGTGTATATTTCAGTGATGAATGAGTGAAAAACATAATAATATCTGCCAAATTGTTAGCTTTATGTTTATGGTTTAGATGTACGTTTCTAGTGCTACGAAAAGAGTGCAACGACGAAGAAAAGTTATTCCATGCATGTTTGGAACTGGTTACTAACTTGAACAACCGCCCAACCCGGTCCACCTCTGTCGTAGTGTTCAGCATGTCGGTGACGCTTCGCATGGCGGCCTCGATGCTCGACACGCACGCTTCGCTTCCTTGCGCGCGAAGCGCTTCGGTTATCACTTCTAGGTATTCTGTGAATATGCCAGAACTGTCAGAAACAATATAATAACCACGCATCGTTATGGAGTAGATACATTTTTACTATTAGGAGAGCTTTTTGTGACAAATCGTCCGGGAAGCACTACAGCCATGCTCGTTCTGCTGCCAAGCACCAATACTTATTTTTTTATTAGTGGTACTTTTTATAGTGATGGTTAGTAGACAGCACCATCAGCTTATAAACAGAGAAAACTTCACACGGCATGCGAGGAGCACGTCCTTCAACATACCGCCCTGTGACCATCAATTGGAGGCGTAGGTGTTCAGCCTCATGTGACGGTAATGACACCGGCAACCACGCCCTACAGCATTGCAACAATGCTTCAGACATCGGTCACAAAAAGCAGTTCCAGTCCGGAGGGCGTGGTTGCCGAAGTATTGGGCTCATGAGACTTAAAACCTTAGCGCGTAGTACGCCCCACCAGGCACCAATTTGCCAGAGAAGCCGCCAACTAACCATCTGGTGAAAAAGCAGTCAAGCCCAGATCTTTTACTAAAATATACTATATATATTTTTTATATTTTGACGGCCGATTGGCGCAGTTTGCAGCGACCCTGCTTTCTGAGAACAAGGTCGTGGGTTCGATTCCCACTACTGGAAAATGTTTGTGTGATGAGCATGAATGTTTTTCAGTGTCTGGGTCTTTATATGTATATTCTAAGAATTTATGTATATAATTCATAAAAATATTCATCAGTCATCTTAGTACCCGTAACACAAGCTACGCTTACTTTGGGGCTAGATGGCGATGTGTGTATTGCCGTAGTATATTTATATTATATATATTTTTTACTTATTTATTCATCATCATCATCATCCGTACCCTTTTAAAGTGCCCGCTGTGCTGAGCTCAGGCCTCTTCCCACGAATATACAGGCGATTAGAACATAGGTTTGTTACATAATGATAACAATTTTGTATAATTCTCGAGCCTGTCTCTAAGTAAATACAAAAAAGCTTTTAAAACTAATTAAAATACTCGTGTTTATCGCCAAGTACACTTCGTTTTCAGTTTAGTTTAATTATTTTCTTAAGTTAATTAAGTACCGCCAAGTCTTGTTTTAGTTTCTGTAACGAGATCGACGCGACGTCTATTTATTGTATGTTTTACTAATGGGTAAAAGTATAATTTAGTATCTATACTCTATTTATTTTTGGTTTATACGTGTTGTATACACGCTTTAGGAGGTAAAAACATCGAAATAGGTTAAAATTTAACAAAGATCGGTAACACCGTTAAAATTATATTTATTTTACACTCGACGCAGAAAAACAGTAAATATTTAATTTATTTAATAAAATGATTTTTTTAATCCGGGACGAAATCTTTCATTTGTCGGAATTAAAAGCTTCATATTTCCGTCCTTTATTAGAATTCATTGATTCCAAGTATACCTACTTAGGAAACGTCAAGTCTGTCTAGCGTAACTTAAGAAAAACATCTAGTCCAAAAAACACCCACAGGTTCAAAGCCGAGGTAAAAACACATTTAAGCTGACGTCTCCCATTTCACCCTAACGTCGTTTAGCCCTGAAGCTCATCTCGCCTGCGAATGAGCTCGTGCCAACCTCCAGTTACTGTTACAATACTTCGGCATTTTGTCCTCTCCTTGTAGAGGAAATGTCTACTTTCCATGCTAGCCATGCTGTTTAACATTGATTACGAACCTTCCGCCTCAAGAGAGTATACAAACACTCGCATCTATCATATTAGTAACCCACGGCGGGGATGTATATTGAAGTCACCTGGGAAGTCCTCCTGGGCGTGTAGCGGGCCGCTGTCTGACAGCGCAGCGGTGACCAGGTGCGGGTGTGCGAGTCGCATCCACGTGGCCATGCTGCCCGCGTACGAGCAGCCCACCAGCGCCACTCTGCCCTTCCTGACAGCAGCATCATCACACTATTACCACCACAACACTGCGACACTCGGAGGAGAGAGCACAGGAGACAGGACAGGTACAGGAGAGAGCGATTCATTAATAACCTATAACAGTCCACTGCTGGACTCAAGGACTCTCCCAACGCGAGGGTTGGACCCATAATCACCACTTTGGTGATCGCAGTAGATGCTAGTAGTAGAAGGAGGACGCTACGACCCGTGCCTGGCGGGAAGAGGAGGGTTGGTGACAGCTGCATCATGATCTGGCGTCACCACACGGCGAAAGATTTAAGTATTGGATATCGGAGAGAAACGTGCATAGAGGGTACATTGCCGAGGATCTGTTTGGTGTGGAGTATACGGATTGAAGAAATTATAAATTACACTATACAGATTCTCCTGCGGTTCGCGGAGTATAGCAAATTAAGCTTGATTTTTTTTTTATTAGCTTTTCAAGGGAAACAAACAGTACTGTTACACATAAAAGTATTGCCGTATTTTTATATCACAAAAACCAATGAAGTTCCCACAACTTAGTTATTCATAAAATACGATAACATTAACCACAATTGCCTAGGAATAAGTACAAACGAAAATTATAAAAAAAAAAAAAAAAAAATTAAAACAAAAAAGAAAAACAAAAACTTCAAAGCTTATAACACTTATTTAGTAAATTTCCTAAAAGTGCCAATTTTGACATGAAAAATGTCCGTCTCAAAACATTTGCTGTTGAAAGCATTACACATGAAAGATTTAAGGTAAAATTATGACGGTGCATAACCAAATTACATCCCATGAGGTTTCAATTTTTCAGTACTGATCAGCAATTTCATATTTTAATTTTAACAACCCATTACCGACCAACTACAGGACACGGGTTTGCTCTCACAATGAAGGGCCTTAGACGTCACACGCGTTTGAGAACATTATGCTTTCCCTTCACCGTTGAAGCAAATGAAATTTAAACGCACATAACTTAGAAAAGTTAAAAGTGCGTGCTGGAATTTCAAACTTTAATCCCTGTTATTAAGACTTAATATAGACCTGTATCGTCCATTGTCGAAGCTGTCACTCTGCACGTGCTGGATGAACTGCGCCAAGTCGCCCAGCGCCTGGTCCACGTTCAGGTAGCGAAGGTCGGGCACACTGGTTTCACTGAAAACATAACATAACTATACGTCTGTGTTTGCACGTAGTTAATATAGAATGCACTATGTTTTTTGTTGATAGAGGCTATAGATGAAACGACGAAAATCAGTCAGTATATATTTTTTTATATAACCAGTCCAATGTCTATTCATCGATTAAAAATAGAGTATCAAGATAATAGTTTGGTGTATAATAAGCATCCTATATCGAATGTCAGCGGTGCGGCCTGCTGGCATCTTTTTATGTAGCAAAAGGGAAATTAGAATAGGTTAATAAAAAATAGAATAGTAATTAATTTGATCAGCTTCTTACCTAAATTTTGAATTAATGTTTAAATATTTGAATGACTGGTGTGAACTTCAGTTATATTGAATATTGCTTACGGTTACCGTAGATCGGATAGGTTATAGGGGCTGTTGATGTTCTATGATAAAAAAACAGTGTATATCATGTTTAGCTAATCACAACTGACGGTAGATTGACATTAATTTAGTTTGAGCAGTGTTTGGTATTTCCATGACGACGTGGAGTCATGCTGTTATCCTGGGGTCACTCGGACGGTCTCCAATTAACCGGGACCCAAGTAGGGTTGTCACATGAGATTCTTCATTTCAGTGAAATGCACGACAAAGAAATGGGTGAATACAAGGTGGTTTGGAAGCATCTCACACGGTAGGAAACAGAATGTTAAAATTTAAATTTTCGATGATAGAGTCACAGACTTGACATTTAAAAAAAATTACACAATTAAAGCAATAAAATTTATTCTTTTCTATTCTATTATTCTATTCTATTGCTTAAGAGTAAGCATACCTGAAATGAATTTAGAATTTTTGTAGGTTATAAAAAATTTCGCATATTTTTTTAGTGTTTATTCCTACTCTGATTCTCCATTACACTCGAATTAACTAAACATTGGACCACTTATACCAATTTTAAAACCTCACGAAATGAATTTCGAGCGCATTTTTGTTAAAGAAACCATAAAAAATTAGGGCTCAGAAACATGAAGTTTCGATTTTGCTTTATCGTTTTTATACTTCTACACTACACTTTACATTCGTTTGCTGGAGGCAAAAATAAAGACCTGTCATTTTTTTTCTTATTTTATCATATGTTTATGGCATTACAACGCAGGAAATTGAATTTCTCGTCGTTCGTCATTTTTATTTCTACTATACTAATATCATAAATACGAAAGTTTAGATGGATGTTTGTTATTTAATCACTGAAAAAAGGCCTCAGGCCTTTACACAGATATAATTATTGTCTGGTATTGATAATTATTGTCTGGTACTTTATATCCCGGAAAAATGTAATGTTCACGTGGGATAGACTTGTATTGGTTTTTCTCAGAACAAGATACCGACATGTTGTTTTCTATAATGGTAGTTCAGGAGACGAGAATAACACAATAACGAAGTCTTGGGCAACCATTAGTTAATTAACTTCTTAACTAACTTACTACTACTGAAACTTCATAAAACCTATTTATTTGACGGTCGATTGGCGCAGTGGGCAGCAACCCTGCTTTCTGAGTCCAAGGCCGTGGGTTCGATTCCCACAACTGGAAAATGTTTGTGTGATGAACATGAATATTTTCCAGTGACTGGGTGTTTATCTGTATTTTATAAGTATTTATGTATATTATTCATAAAATTAATCATCAGTCATCTTAGTACCCATAACACAATCTACGCTTACTTTGGGACTAGATGGCGATGTGTGTATTGTCGTAGTATATTTATATTTATTTTATAAAGTCAAAGCCCAAAATATCTTTATTCAAGTAGGACTAGAGATGGCACTTATGATGCGTAGATTGCATGAGAAATGTTTACATAGTAGTGAGATATTTGTAAACTTAAAACTGTAGCTACGAGGATTACAAACGCGACTTGGTCTAAGAAGAAGCCCACACAAAACTTAGCTGGGTCAGTTATAAAGTTTTGTAATTGATGCGACGAGCAACTTTTTTTTAATGTTGGTTCAACCCTAGTATCAATTGCTCCCGACGCCTTTGGCACTGAGTACGCGTAGTTAAGAGTCATTGAGATTATTAGCCGAAATGGCTGAACTCAGATTAGGAAATCCGATATTAGTGGTATGCCTCTCTGACCTCACCGGGGTCTAAGTTTTGGTCTTATTTTTAGTATTCCCTCGCTACCCGAAATGGGTATTTACTATATTGACCCAGAGAGACACGAGCTGCAAGATAGCAATATCAGAGAAAAATCGATCAATGTAATGTACTTATTAATTAATTTAGCGAGGAAATTGCCGAATATTTTATCTAGTTCCTCTATACACAATAGAACTTATAAAAAACTTATAACTGCACAAGTCATACCCCTGTGGAATGGTGCCAAGAATGCTAGCTGCATTTCCGCGCTAAAAAGACAGCTAATCCTCGGTGCACTAAATAAGCCACCCCTTCTGTACCAGCAAGTTTTTCTTGCAGTCTAACTACGAGGAAAAAGGAAAAATTATGTCACTCTCTAATAGAATGTTAAAGTATGTCCTTGACGTTTAATCGTAGCTATACGTAAGCTAAATAATATAATTAATGTTCTGGTGTAATAGTTGCATTGGCGTTCAGAAAGCCAGGCACTGCACTGCACCCCCGCAACGCCGGCACCCCGCCGGCGCCCTGTCTCCTAGCGCCATCGTCCACAACTAGTGCGACGCTTGGCAGAGCATTGGCAGCCATACATCAGCGGAGCGATGTAAAGTGCTTATGATTTACCGCCGCAAAACTGGCGAGCTGCCAAAGCGAGCGGCTTTCACACGGGCCACGGGCTATATGATAGCTCATGTTTAGTAACGTAGAGGTTTCATCTGATTCTCACCGATGAGAGACGGATGAAACCGATGAGGCTGTGCCTATCATCATCATCCCAATACCGGCGTACTACACGGCAGGGTCTCTCAGAATGTGAAGGGCTTAGGCCGTACCACGCTGGCCATGTGCGGATTGCTAGACTTCACACACTTTTGAGAACTTTATGGAGAACTCTCAGGCATGAGGTTTCCTCACTATGTTTTCCTTCAAGGAAATCAAAGCCTTACCGAATATGTTAATCTGCTAGCATCCTAGAAGATGGCAGTGGTTATTATAACCAAAAATGTGATCAATTCAACTTTTGCCATGCGTAAAAATTATCTGACTTTCAGGTTCCATCACCGGTTGCATCTTACACACACACAGTTTATATAAAATCTCATTTGAAGCCTCGACGCGTTGGATTAAGGACTTACTGTGAAAGCTTTGAAACCCTGGGGTTCCAATTATCCGAGAATCCAAACCAAACAAAAATTGGTGAACAATAGAAGTGGCCCATGCGTAAATAGCTTTGTAGTTTATGGTGACCATTACCAGTAATGATGTAGGCGGCGGTAACGGCAAATTATTGGCACCTTCGTTGTGCTGGATGCTCTCCGTCAACCGAGGGGCCGCCGCAGCTGAGTGCATTCAACTTTATATTACATCTGGCACAGTGGTGGTCGCGTATGCCTATTATGAGGTCCGGAGCCCAAGAGGGGATGCAATTTAGGTAATTATTTAAAATTGATTTTTAAAATGTTTTTTGTTCAAAAAAAGACCAGTTAGTTGGTCTAAGGCCTTTAGGATCTACGAAAAACATAATTTCGCGGAGGGGTGACGTGACGTGGTGCGTCGGAATATATTCAAAGCAAGTTATAAAAGTATTCTTAGCCGTACTAAGTTAGTTACTAAAAAGTTAGTAATTGTAGATTAATTTAAGAGGATCCATACGCTGGAAACTCCAAGTAAAATGGAACTTATCGTTTTTGTCTTAAAACTCAAATTTTTCCAAAGTTCTAGTTCTAGTACTGTTGACATATAAAAAACTGCAGGACAATATTTGCAACTCTATACCGAGTTCCATAAAGTCAGTTTTGATAATTGACCAATACAATTCCATAAAGAATTTCTATCTATCTATCTATCTATCTATCTATCTATAAGAAGTATTACTATTCTAACTTCCAATTTCTGACGACAACAGGATGTTGGCCCTTACGGGGCGTTCGGACTAAGCACTTGAGCCCAAAAGCCCACCCAAGTCTCAGTTACGTCCAGCCAAGCCGAGGTCCAACCCTCCTCAACGAGCCCAGAAAAGAACGGCTCGACGACGAGCCCTGGGGTTCTTTTCGTGGCGAGCTTTTGCACTCGCCCCCGTCCCCTTGGTGACGCTGTTACATACCTTAAAGTGGTTATCAGCTACTGCCATTTCGATAAAAACCTGCAGATATATTCTACCATTTCGATTTTGCGACATACGGGTGCAATGGATACGTTTAGTTCGCTCTGTTTGACCTAGATTTATACAATGCCTATTTCTTTTGTCTGTTATAGTTTCTAAGTGAAAAACAAATAGAGGTGATTTCTTTCTTTCTTAATTGGATCTGGTCCTGCTTCGGTCTTGGAATTCCCTACTAGCAAAGACTATTTTGCGATTAGAGCTAGGTGTTTGGTTTCAATACATTGTGATATATATCCCGCTCCAAAGTTTTACAGCAGATACTAACAAATAACCTCTTTTCACAGCTTAGATATAGAGCTTGGTTCTACAAGGTCACTCTTATATCGTTTGACGGAATCCAACGTTCGACAAATGATTCAGTTACAAGTGTTTGACATATTCATTAAAAAGTTATCTAATTAACATAGCGTTATCAAAGTTGTGCGAGAAGAGCGCTTGTTTTACATACAATGATCATTTCCGCGCTAGATGCAATTATGCCGGCTCGCCGCGCGCTCGTTGGTTCCGTATCAAACGGCGTCGCGTGCTGCGCGCGGAATCCGAACCGGCTAATTAACGAACAAATACACTGGGGGTGGTGCGGCTGACCGTCACACCGTCTGCTGCTGTGTGTAGCGTGCTAACACACATACACCCACTCGAGCAACAACAACCATTCATACACCCACAAGAATAAAAAAAAAATTACAACTACTCATTCAAACACTCGAATAATAACAACACCCACTAGTTCACCCACGTAGATAACAACAATAACCAAACATACATCCACTATAACAACAACCACTCATACATCCATTAGAACAACGACAATAATAACAACAATTACTCATTAACCCATTTTACATAGGCATACCAACGGGATAGCCATGGTATGCCTGCTAACCAAAAGGCAGCCGTATCTCTTCATGTTCAAGTTACTTCGGCGCAGTAAATTCCGGACCGTTTTTACCACACTTCCTATGGGAATTAATTGTTAGACCTAGGCTAGGGAGCTCGTGCCACAAATCGGCCGAGCATAGTTAATAAGTTTAGTTTTAATATTATAATAATTAATAATGTAACTCTTAGACTAATAAACTTATATTAGTCTTCTTCATATTTTTATTCTGCACCCTGCTGCGACCCTAAATACAAGTCCCACTTAAATAATAACAACACTCAGTCACTCTTCTGCTAGATTAACAATTACCACTACTTATATGAGTCATACACCCACTAGAAAAACGACAAGAAATCAATAAAAAAATAGCAAGATCATACATATGATATACACTACAGCAAAAATAATACATCATACACATATTATAGCAACAATAACCTCTCATAAATACATTAGCACAAAAACACTCACTCATACACCCACTAGAATTACATTAACCATTCATTGACATTCATTAATGGTTATATTCGTACTTATATTTAAGTATTTATAGAATGTTATAGTATGCGTAAGTTAATTCATTTATCAATTTTACAATTTTATTACATAATTTTCTTTAACTTTTTAGTTCTTCTTTAATTAGCTACTAATGAAAAAATGTTAGAAGATAATGTTTCTGTTGCTTGTTTGTGCTCAAATAAACGTCGTCTTATTTCATATTTCCCGACTCCGCTCCTCTGGGACATGTCTGTGAGATGTGCTGTACCCTTAGTGCGAGATTGCAATCTTATTGGTTTTCAAGTATCGAAACACTAACGTGAGAGCAAAAAGGAGAGAACCCGTATCTGGTATGCTAGAATTGTCCTGGAAAATATATTGCTATATATGTATACATGTAATATTTTCTACACTAGTTATTGGCATTTACATAACCTCATGGTATCGTATGTCAAAAAATATGTGAAAAGCGTGCCTACAGTACATCAGATGAATTTCCCTCTACAGTACTTAACCTATAATATAGATTAAATTATTTTAAGATTTTATTTATTTCTATATAATTATAGTTATATTTATTAGAATAGGCACCTAATTATATTATCATAATAATGATTTGTGTGACGTCACCTGGACTAGTGGGAAAATGTGACTTTTAGGTGAAAATCAGCGCTTCATGCTTCATGCACCCCAATGAAGCCTTTCACTATGTTTTGTCACACACGGGGAGGGAATGGGGTACGTCGACCCGAGGGTGCCTTCGAGGACTCGGACATGGACTAATGTTCCTGAACTGTGTTCCGTTACCGTGGTAAGGGTCCACGTTCGTGCTCTTATTTACCCTATTTATTGGGATACATTGCCGGTAGGTGTTTCGGTTGTCTCCGCAAGAGATCAACTTTGGAATGTTTGCTGCAAACGAGTATCATACTAGGGGATTAGGTACGTCCTGGTTACTCGAGCGGGCGCGGGCGGTCGCCATTGTCTAATCTCCGCGTGGGAATTACAGTTTCCCTCTCGACTGTTGAGACGCAATAAATAACAACTTACACCAGACACCGACATGTCTTGTTATTTTAGATGACTTCTAGCGCAGTGGTGAGGAATATGGTCTTGTGGTAGCCCCAGGTTCAATTCTAGTAGTAGTAGAGCATTTTGTGACAAAGATCGTCCGGGGAAGTACTACCACCATGCTAATTTCTGCCGCTGAATTGTTGTTCCAATGCTCTGTTCAAATCTGAAGGTGTTATTAAAGCTAAACACCTACGCCTCAGGTTGACGGACACAGGGCGGAATTTTGCAGGACGTGTTTCGTGCATGCCCTGAGAAGTGTTGCTTTACACCATACCTACAGATTCCTTCTTCCGCGGGTGTTTCCGTCATGGGAACGAGCAGTAGCGTCCTTTGTGCTACTACTACCATTTCCTGCGACCACCAACTCGTATGACCAGCGTGGTGATTATGGGGAAACTATCCCATCGGGAGACCCTGTTCTCCAGTGGACTGTGATAGACTATTGATGATAGACATTCAGTTGAACGGCGGGGCACATATCCCGGAAAACGTGGACGTTGGGGTCCCAAGGTGCTGGAATGGCGACCTCGCACCGGTATACACAGTCTTGGTAGTCCTCTAACGCAATGGACAGATGACATCGAACGAGTTGCAGGGGGCCGCTGGATCCAAGTGGGTTTTGGGAACCGACAACAAAATACCTATGTCCATAAAATAAGTAATAAATTTAATGGAGATTGTATCCAATTTTACAATAAACTACCAGTTGATATGGAGATGTCTCTTAAAAAGTCTAAAGTTTGTTTTCAACGTAAGCTTTTAGATAAGTCCCATCTTTATATATATAATTCTTGTGTGCGTGTGTATGTCACTGAAATCCTCCTAAACGGCTGGACCGATTTGAATGAATTTTTTGGTATGCCTTTGGGTGGCACCCTGGATGGTTTAGATTCATAAATCAGCCCGACAGATGGCGCTGGGGTCCGCTTGTTATAGTATAAAGGACTACGTTAACGATACAAAATCTTGGGTGTGAATTATGGCTTCTTAAACAGTTTTAAATGACAATGTGAGATGGTAATACCAAAAAAATAAGTCCGGCTAAGTTTGTTGCTGGCTTCTTCTTAGACCAGAGCGCGTTCGGAAAACTTGTAGCATTCGTTTTAAGTTTACGAATGTAGACAAATGACTCTTGTATTCATATTTGTATGTAATGTAACGCATCAAAAGTGCCATCTATTTGAATTAAGAACTATTTGAATTTGGCTTTGCAACATTTCGGTGTGAGTGCAGCCAGGACTTAGTTACCAGCACAATCGAACCAAAGCAATCTATACACACACACGCCGTACGCGACTCCGCCCGCGCATTGATATCGCCGCGGGAATTGGTATCGGGTGTCTGCATCTAATAGTGTTATGGTGTACATGATAATTGGCATGCAGTGCGTTTGTTTTGTGTGTTATGTGTTTACTGCGATCACATTATACATTATTTTTCTTTCATTCATCGTTTTATTTATTCCATACAATAAATAAACAAACACAATCAAAATAGTTGGCGATGATTACAAGGAAAACTGCCTGCAAATTATAAATATTAGAAGACAAAACTAGTTGTGCAGTTTACTAGGCTACATAAAATTGCCAATTCAAGGGCAGTTACCGAATGAAATCTTTGAAATGTCTCTGAATAACTTCAAAGTTTATTTATATAAAACGTAATCTTACAGAAAAATCCTATTCTAATGTTAAAGATTACTCAAACGATAAAAAACATGGGTGTGAATTACTCTAATTTCATAGCCTAATTTTATTTTATTATGATAGTAAAAAAAATTACCCGGCTAAGTTTATTATGGGTTCTTATTATTAGACCAGGGCGCGTTTGGAACCCTTAGCCCCGTAGCTTTAGGTTTGAGTTGGCGAACGAAGTTATCACCTCACAATTATGTAAACATATATTATGTATGAGTGCCTGTGATAGGCCTACATGAGTAAAGAATTTTTGAATTTTAATTTTAATTTGATGTGCCTGTTATTACCGCTACTATCTCAGACTGCTTCATCAATAACCGTTGACAGCAAAGATTGCAAGATTTACGCCTGGCGCAAGTCTGTCCTGATATACGTAATAGACCTGCGGTACTGACTTGATTGCAATCTCACCTAGTGGTAAGTGCTGAAGCAGTCCAAGATGCTAGCGGGCTAACCTGTTGGGTTATGTCAATTATCAATAGTACTAGAATGACAAAGCGATCCACGGGTGCATCTGGGAAGCGTACAACGGGTTCTCCGGTTGTTTAGCAGCTCAGTTATAGCTCTCAAGGGCTACGAGGTAGTCTTTAAGCTTTTCCGCTTCGAGACAAAAAAAAAGCTATACTCGCGACTCACTTGGTCGGTCTGGTCTGGCCGTAGTATCTGTGCTCCGTGTAGAAGAGCCCCGCCTGCAGCATGTCCGCCAGCTCGTAAGCGAGCCCACCTGTCACCCAGCCCGATGAGATCGCCCACTCGCCACCCACGAATATCACGATGTTGGACGAGTTGGCGAACTCGTCGTTGTAAAGGTAGCGCTGGAAGTAATCGACAGTGGTTTGTTTGCAGATTGAGTTACATAGTTGGTAGGTACAATAAATTAGAGCTTAAACATGTCAGTTTCTTTCTAGAAGATTTGCTCGCCCGCAATCGAGGTGTCTTTTCTCAGTATGGAATAACTTAAAAATTAGGGTAAAATGGTTCTTATTTGCATGTGTTGCAGCTCAAATTTGCCTACAACTCTTTGTTTCGGCCTTTTGATTGTAGCCTTAGTACAAGATTTGCTTCCTCGCCATCGAGAGAGAGAAAAGTAAAATGGATCTAATTCCAATTTGAATCCCAAATCCTTGTGATTTTTGTTTTACATACGTCCTATCACAAGCCCGAGCTACAAATTGGTAGGAAAATTTGAGCTTTAAAATAATTCAGATAAGATCCATGTAACTCCGCCGTTTAAGTATTTACACTCTCGAAAATGAATCGTAGTTTGCATGCGTGCAAATCATGTACATCATCAGGATACAGGGTGTCTTGTGGGATCTAAAAAGCGCCATTTAGTGGTAATATTGTTTCCCACTTTTGTATAATTTTATTAACGTAGGTGGAAAACCTCACAGAATTACCCAGAATACTGTGGTAAATGCCCAAACAAGACGGAGGGAACGGAGGACGGGCGTCCTTTGTGCTACTTCAACCATATACCGATGTCCCCAACCCGCCCCCCCAGCGTGGTGGTTACGGGCAAACATTCAGGAGAGGTTTTTAGTCCAGCAGTGATACAGTGGACTGTTATAAGAGGACGCTGACTCCGAGATAGATGTATTCATAATTCAAATTCAAAATTCAATTATTTCAAGTAGGCCTAATATAAGCACTTTTGAAAAGTCAAGTCCGTCTGTTTGTAGTGACTCTCCCACCGGTTCGGAAGGCAGGTTCTACCGAGAAGAAGCCGGAAAGAAACTCAGCAGTTGCTCATTTTCAACATCAACAATTTTCATTTTACATTTTAACATTCATTTTTCTATCTTGTGAGAGATGAAAGCGGAGCCGGATGCTTCCAAGCAATGAAGTCATTAAGAAATTCATCAATTGCATCTCGCTGTAATAAATGTGTTTTAACATATTCTTAAAATTATGCATTGGTAGGTCCAAAATCACCTTAGGAATCATATTATAAAAGCGTATACTCAATCCCACAAATGACTTCTGTACCTTTCGCAGACGAAATTTTTATATTTATGTATTTGTAATATCAAGTCTGTTACTTAATAACTCATTCTTAGGTATATTGAGTGGGTAATTATGGATACCTAATAATATAATTACGCCGACGTAATGACGGCGTCTTGTTAATAATTGCTCATGTATAAGGTATAGGTATTCACTGTATCACTTTAATTGTTTACTAGCGGTTGGCCGCGACGATATCCGCTTTTTTAAAAATTAAACTACAAGTTAGCCCTAGTCTGCAATCTCACCTGGTTGTAAGTGATGATGCAGTCTGAGATGGTAGCGGGCTAACCTGTTCGGGAGTATGGTAGTCATACCCCTAACAGGATTCTACGCGACATCACATCGGAACACTATACCGCTTGTCGGCACGTCTTTGTTCATAGGGATGTAACCAGCCACGGCCACAGCCTTACAGCGAAGAAATTATGCTTTCTTTAAAATAATCTTGGTTATTACAGTTAGTTTTGTCGACTTCCCAGGCGCTGTGATCTTGTATATTATGGTATAGAGGATTACATCAATGATAAAAAAGCTTCGGTTTGAATAATATTGCTCTAACCAGGCTGCTTTTTTAAGTAGTTTAAAATGACAATGTGAGATGGTGATAACAAAAAGAACACTCGGCTAAGATTAATGTGGGCTTCTTAGATCGGCGCGTTTTGAACCCTCGTAGCCGTCTCGTAGCTTTAGTTTTAAGTTTAGTAATCGACGTCATCTCACACGTCACACGTCATGTACACGTCTATTTATAATATAGATGACGCTTTTGATGCGTACGTTATTTGAATAAAGAAATATTTGAGCTTGACTTCATTAGTTGGAGGGTTTGATCATAACCAGGACGAACCAATAATGCTTCTACAATTATGATAACGTGGTGGAAATCTCTCTCCCTGAACTAGGATTTAAAAAGCGATTCTATGTTTATTATTGAATGAGAAAACGTGGTGAAATGAGCATGTCTTACCATCTGAAACGTCTCCGTGTTGGAGGCATCGAACTGGTTCAAGCGAGCGGTCAGCCAACCCTCAACAGGCGTGTTGCGCGTCACGGGTGAAGGCGCTGGAGGCTCGATGTCCCGAAGAGCCAGCACAACAGGAAGGGTGCAAATAATCCACCCTGAGAGACAAGCATTGGATCTATAGGGGGTCTATTCTATCAATATACAATTACTTCACAGGCTTTAGAGGTATATTATTTGCTGTCTTTGAGACTTATCTGTGAAACCGACCCACTAATGGTTTTTGAGTACACCACTGTTTTTACTGAAAAAAATCAGATACTCAGGGCTGTATTACACGGTAAAATTGCTATAGCGTAGGTAATATGCGCGTGTCGGTCTTTTGTCTTCAATAGGGTTGTCAAAAGTAAACACTTAGAAGGTTTTGAATTAGTAGTGTGGAAAAATAAATATGCTTCTTTTTATTTAATATTTTTGGTGGTAATTTCTTATGAAATATACTTATGGAACCTTCAACAGTATTTCGTAATTTGGTTACACGTTGTATTGTTTGCCGTGTGGTGACGGCAGATCAGAAGGACAGAGACAGACGGAGTCCTTTTGTCCAGAAGCGGACGATAAGTTTGGAAAAGTATTGTTAACGAGTGATATAATATAATATTTCTTTTTCCTCCTTCCCTTCCACAATCCACGGCCTGTATCGCACGTTACAAGTGAGTTTAAACAAATCTTACAAGTTTTAAGGCCGCTTCGATTTTTGTATGAATAACGACAGTGCGATAATACCACAGAGCTGATCTGATGATGAAGATAGAAGGTGGTGAAAAGACAGGACCCCACCGAGTTCGGGCTCGTTAAATTCGTCCTGTCAAGCAATCTGTCCTCACAGAATTAAAATTAAACAGAACCCTCATTTATCCATTATTGCATGCAGTGCATTGTGTCAAAAACAGTGAAGACGCCCTGCGCATGTCTCCCTACACACCCGAGGTTGGTTGCTAGCTCACAAACTTTTTCCCTTTTTTCCCATTTTATCGTAAACGTTTAGAACGAGTTTTTTACTGTTATCACCAGATAACAAAAAAAAAATACCCGGCTTAGTTTGCTGTGGGCTCTTCTTAGACCAGGGCGAGTTTGGAACCCTCGTAGCTTTATGTTTAAGATGGCGATCGAAGTTATTATTATGTAAACATATATGTGTGAACACTTCATAAGTGCCTGTGATAGGCCTACATGCATCAAATATTTTGAATTTGAATTTGAACATTAGAGGTAAAATATTTACTGTCAAATGCCTGTTTGAGAAATACTACAAAAGTGAAGTGGTTTTTGATGCTTCAATATTAGTCGTGTACCCGGTTGTGTTCTTAATTCTGTCCGTGATAGTTTGCTTTAATTTATTAGTTCTAGGCAATAAGAAATTACCAATAAAAGAAATCTTATAAAGTATGTTTGGCTTCGTACAATATTACGTAAAATTATATTTCATTTAAAGATACACTTACACATGTTTTAGGCCAATCAGCGCACAACAATAAATGAAATGAGTTTAGCATAGATAGGATAATCTATTCTGGGGGATAATTAGATAACGAAAATGTTATCATTGATAAATTGGTTTGATATTGGTTATCGAAACCGAATACCTACGAGTACCAATTCGAAAAAAAAAATATTCGCCTCTTGATATTCCGTTCTAAAAAAACTGTAGATTAGAAAAGCTTAATTTCAACAAAACACGAATAAACTATACAAGCACTTAGTCCTTGGGTGTATACGTGGCCTTATCACTTAGAAAAGGTAACCTGTGAATCCAATAAAGAGATGGAAATTGGATACACAAAGTAATACATGTATGCACATTATATTCGTTACAAATTATATCTTGTAGCATATGAAATATAAACTTTAAAATAACAATTTACCAGTTTGATTTTCAGAATAAAATTTCCAGAAACAGATTTACTTTGACACGCTTTACTTACAGGGCTATAAAATTTGATTCCATCGTCAGATCCTGACTTAATGACTTTTAATGGGACACCTTCTAAAACCTTTTCAAACCATAAAAGAAGTTTCCAAATCCCAGAGATAGAGAAATCGGTGAAAATACCGACCCAAAATAAAATAAAATCTTCGACTGTGTGTGTGTGTGTAGTCAAGTAAAAATAAAGTTTATTTTGAGACGAACTGATGTCATCTGTGAGTGTATATAATGGTAAAGAAACAAGAAAAATTAATGAATGAATATATAAGTTTTTTGTCTATCAAGGTAAACCAACGATAACAATAAAATTGGGTTACACATTAACTAAGAAACTGATAACAGATTGTGTTTTATATTATTTGATTATTATCTTATCTAGTTTAGAAATTATTACGTTGCACGCGTTCTTTGTCCGCTTTTATTACGGTTTTTTTGCAAATCCTGTGGAAACCGTTGGTTTTCCTGGGATAAAAATAAAATTGATTGGTTGCTTATTTAGACGGTAAAAGGGGGATAAACAAACAAATAACTAACTTTCGCATTAAACTTCGATGTATTGAATAATTCATTACAAAGAGTGTAATGAAATATTCAAGGACATAAGCAAAGATAAATAATATATATTTTTTGGTTTTTTTACTGCCTTTTAACTTCTCCTTCTACTTATTACCTATGCGTGAGTAGCCCTGAGTGCTCCGTCAAATTTTATATTTATATATATATATATATATATGTTAATAATGTAAAATGATAAGTGAAATTCAAATAAAATAATACTTAGTTAAGAAAACATAAATAGAAAATAAGAAATTAGGATTAAGAAAAATTATATTATATTTTGCCAGTAAGATACTATAGTGCTAATGTGCTCGGCTAAATGAAAACTCAACTAAATTATCCGCTTTTGCGATTAAGTCGTGGCCCCGTCGCGTTTAATAAAAACGACTCACGAGTGACTTGGAGTACGGTCGGGGATTTCCAAAAAGACCGTTTTGAAAAGTAGGTACCTAAACGTCTAACAATCGACGGAAATTGCCTGTTACCCGCTTTTTGTACAATGTCATTACCAACCACTCAAAATACATGAAGACCGGGAATTAAGTCGCTTTAAAACCTAATTTCTAGAAATAATTAATCTAGAATTAATTCTATACTAGCTACGTCCTGCGATGTAACCTTCGGTAAATTAGGCTGTACTCGTATCCAGTTCCAATAAAAGAAATGAATGATATTCAGGACTAAAAGTAGCATAACATCTTAGTTACATACAACAACCCAGAACACAAGCTAAGTGAATAAGTAGTTATAGTTTACAGATAAACACCTAGAAATTGAAAAACAGTCACCTTCGACAAACACAAATTTACCCGTTGTCGGAATCGAACCCACAGTCTTGCACTCAGAAAGCAGGGTCACTGCCACTGCGCCAAAGTTAGCTTATAGCAATGTCATTATAAGTAACACTTTCAAGATTATTAAATATTATTATATCTTAAGAGATAGTCCAATATTTACCAAATCTCGTAACCTCGATCACAGCGCCATCTTGGCTGGAAAAAGGCGGCAATCAATCGGAAATGGCTAGCTTCAAATCCAAATTCAAATCTTTATTTGCAAGATTGCAGGTAACAAATTTGATCTTATAATAAAACATAACAAGTTCCGTGCTACAATCTGCCATTCTATGGCATGCAAATTATAACAACACCTTAATTATAAAATTATTTTTCCATTTTATACAAAATGTCAGAAAATTAAGGTATCAAAACTGTGAAATTAAATTATAATGTTAACATAAAATTAAATAATATAAAGTAAACCAAACTATAAACCTAGAAACACAATTATTTAAACGTTTAGTTTTAGATGTTCGTCCACTGAATAAAACTGACGAAGCATAAGTCATTCGATTTTTAATCTTAAATTTAGGCAGAGGTATGTCAATTAAGGTATTTGGTAATTTGTAATAAATTGTTATTGCCATACAATAATCGTTTATTTTATATAAAGTGAGGTTTACTTTGGGCCATACTAATTTATTACCACGTCTGCAATCCTTAGCCTGCTGTTTTTTTTAGTTCTAAAGTAATGTACATACTTTTTTAAAAATAGGCACATTTCATTAATATAATATAAATGCTTAATAAGACTCTCGAACAAAAAATCAATTAATATTTTTTTTGATTTAAAATTATTCTATATTATATTTAGGCCTATTTAACGCACTTTCACAGCGTAGATAGGTACTTAAATTTTATTTTTTTTGTAGTTTATACAAACAAATTCAGATTCAAAAATCTTTTACAAGTAAGTCTACTGCGCTTTTGCTACGTCAAGTATATTTTCTAGTAACTCTAACACAGGTTCGATTACACTTTTTCGTTTAAATATATAGCATTATGGTTTATATAAATGCCGTCTGATCGCATTCAACGCAGATCGTGTTTGACACCTCAAAATCTTTGAAATATGAAATCATGTCAAACGTGAATACTAATAAAAAAGCCACTAGAAACAGCTTGAGAAAACTTGAGTATTACAACGGTACAATGGTCTCCGGAAGAGACAATCAATTCTTATTAAGAAAAACCAGATTACTCTCAGTGGGAAAAAAAATATTTAATTCTAAGAATCTTGAGACATTTATTGATACAACGTTCAGTGGAATTTTGACTCATGCCTCCTATGTCTCATAGACCCCTCGCTTCATACTTCATAGTAAATAGCAGGTAAATAGACAAATATTTAATAATTAAATACTGACGTTATATATGTATAATAGTAATTAAACTTTTAACGATTTTCAAGAAATAATTCAAAATTCAAAAAAAAATCTATATTCAATATTTATTTATTCATATAGGCCTATCTACACAGGCACTTATGAAGCGTTCATACATATAATATGTTTAGATAATTGTAAGGGGATGGTGATTACTTCGTTCCCGAACTTAACCTAAAGCTACGAAGGTTCCAAACGTGCCTGGTCTAAGAAGAGCCCACAACAAACTTAGCCGGGTATTTTTTTTGTTATCACCATGTCACAGTAAATTTATATTAAGCTATGAAGCTAGAGCAATTAACACCCAAGCTTTTTTCACTGCTGACTGCATTCGTTAACTTGAAACTAAGGCTAGGAGGGTTCAAACACTCCCTGGTCTAAGAAGAGCTCACAACAAACTAAGCTAGGTTTTTTTTTTGTTATCACCATGTCACAGTTGAGTTAGAGTTAAGCTACGAAGTTAGAGCAATTCATACCCAAGCTTTTTTATCATACATGTAATCAATAAATATTATAATAGGATTTTTCTATAAGCTCACGTTTTATTTATAATTTTAAACTTATTGAGAGACATCTCAAGGATTTCATCTGGTAATTTGTTATAAAATGATAAACAATAGTGTGAATACAAAAGTGTGATCGTTTGTTTGTCCTTGCATTACACCATAACTAAGAAACGAATCGACTTGATTTTTGACATAGAGTTAGTTGAAAGGACGGAGAGTAGCATACTTTATATCCCATAAAAACAAACGATTCCCACGGGCAGCAGCTACCTTATAGAAAGGAGGGATTTAAACTTGATTATTAAACTTTTTATCTTATATTCATACAAATTAATACATATCATTTGTTGCAATGCTGTGTTCCGGTTTGTAGTGACTCTACCACCGGTTTAGAAGGCAGGTTTCACCGAGAAAACGACGACCTCCCTGGTCCTATAAGTGGGAGGTCCCGGTTTCGATTCCTGGTAATGGTGTAGTTTGAAGATTTATAATTTCTGCTCTTTCGTTATTATCAACAAAAATTAATAGTTATAGTTAACTTTTTATAGTGATAATTGATTATCTAAGCAGATGGCCCACCGTGATAATTGGAACATCACTTTGCATGGCATGAAACTAACTCTTTGCCAAAAATGGGTTGCTTAGTTATGGGTAAAGTAAGGACAAACAAACAAACAAACGCGCAGAATAAAGTTCGGCAGGATTTTTTAATTACAAAGGTAGTAACAATTTTTTTTTTTTTACATAATAAATAAAATATATTTTGATTTAAAAAATCGATAATGTAAATAGTAGGTACTTAGGGATTATTACACGTGAACCTGCCAACAAAAGTAAACAGAAGTGCATAATATTTATAATTTCACACATACAGTTTGTATATATGAACCGCGTGTTGTATGAGTCACCGCACGTGCCAAAATGGCCGCGGTATAGAGCTACTTGAAGAGGCGTGACATACAATGAACATCAAGCTATAAAAACAGGTAAAATATAAGGTAATTTTACTACCCAGTAACTATTAGTGTATGCGTTGTCACGCCTGGATTGACGTTACAAGGTTTCTTCTTTTTTATTCCGTTACATGTTAGCCCTAGACTGCAATCTCACCTACAATATGAAAACGGGCTAGCCATACTTTTATAGTACCGAAACGCTAAATCGCTTAGCGTCACGTCTTGTTCCGTAGGGTGGTAACTAGTCACAGCCGAAGCCACCCACCAGACCAGGCAAAATTTAGAAGTTAAAAATTTCCAAATACCCCATTACCAGGGATCAAAACCGGGACCTCCCACTTATAGCACCAGAGAGGTCGTCGTTTTTCTCGGAACCTGCCTTCTAAACCGGTGGTAGAGTCACTACAAACCGAAACAAAGCATTGCAACAAATTAAATGTATTTATTTGTATGAATTTGAGATAATTTTGACGGCCGATTGGCGCAGTGAGCAGCGACTCTGTTTTCTGAGTCCAAGGCCGTGGGTTTGATTCCCACGACTGGAAAATGTTAGTGTGATGAACATGAATGTTTTTCATTGTCTGGGTGTTTATATGTATATTATAAGTATTTATGTATATTATTCATAAAAAAATATTATCACATTCATTTTAGTACCCATAACACAAGCTATGCTTACTTTGGGGCTAGATGGCGATATGTGTGTGATGTCGTAGCATATTTATTTAATTTATATTTAAAAAGTTCTTAACAAAATAAATTTAAGTAACATTAGTTTAATAATCTAGTTCTGAGGCTTACATTGCAGAAATTCATCAATCCCAAAATCAGTAGTCCGGCTATTGATTTTGGGATTGGATTAAATATCTTTACAGAAATACTACTTGTCAGTTCTACTCCGGACGAGCTCTGTCACAAATAATCACAAAAAAACTAGTAGTTTGGGGCTAGGCGACGATATGTGTACTGTCGTAATATATTTTTTATACTGAAACATACAGACAACTTACATCACTCCGGTTCGAACCAATCGATTGATGAATGACACATCCAGTCGGTAGCAGTTCACGTGCTAGCGGTTAAAGTCAGCGTTGCGTGGACGAAATATCAACGCGGTGATTAAGTATGAATCAGATCCCGCTATAGGGAAACTACTACCGCCGGTAGGTACGTTACTGACCGACTGCGGACACCTGCTTGACACAGCTGTTTTGGGCTTCCTGATTTGGGCTCGAATACATATATCATGAGTAATGGATTATAGTTGGAGTGTTTATGTTAGCAGATCTATTGTCTGTTTTTATTTTATTCCGCTTCGAGTTAGCTCTTGACTGCAAACTCACCTAGTGGTAAGTGACGGAGTCTAAGTAAGCCTTTTTTTGTAGTAGTAGTTCTTAAGACAGAGCTAGTCCGGGGAAATACTGCTGCCATGATTATTTCTGCCGCTGACCGTAACACAGCATTGTTGTAATGCTGTGTTACGGTCTGAACGGCGCGGAGAGGCAAATGAGGCTTAACTCCTGAAGGGCGTGCTCCTTGCATGCCCTGTGAAGTGTTGCTGTGTTTATAGGCTACCGTTTTCCACTTACAAAAAAAAAAAAGCATCTTCAATTCTCTTTCATAGAAAATGTTATTTTAAAGTGAAACTTTTTGAGACTTTTTCGACTGTGTGATGCATGTCGCGTGACGGTCGGTCGTGGAGTAAGGATAAAGTGACAGCCGCCCGTCAGACCAGCTGAGGCCAATATGGCGGCGCCTGTAGTTCGCATCAGCTGACCGTGTAGTGTGTAGACTATCACTCATTTGTGCCAGTGCTCCATGGAAATATATAGGTTAAATTTATAAATTGTATAACTCATGATGGAGATGGAGTTGATACTAGAGAGATTGAAAATAATTGAAAAACGGATCAAAATGACTTAAAGATTATAAAATATTGTTTTCAGTTTTTTAATATGTGTATATCATCGTTAAGTATTATGTATGTCGTACTCTAAAACACCATTTTCCAAGTATAAAATTAAGATTGATGAAGCGATTTTTGTACTCTTAATGGAATATTATTCCGAAAATTTCTTGTTAAAGGTCTATAATGTAAATAAAAAATTTCACTTTTACCATGTTTTCATAAAACCACACAATCCTTATTGTTGTAGGTTCGGTTTTGAGTGCGAGATTTGCTATCATTTTTCTTAAGAGTTACGTTGTCCGTCTCCCAGAACTTCATCAGATCTGTATGAAATTTAAATCCCTATAGAACGAAAAACTATTTTGCTAATCCGTCGATATTACCTCTTCCTTTTTGAAGGAAGTCCGTTAAAAACATATATTTACCAAGCACCGTGTGAACGGCACATTATTAATATTATGAGAACTGATATAATAACTGCATAGTTCCGCGTCGCGGCCCGCGATTGCTGCGAACAGCTGACTCACGAGAAAATGCACGTGTTCTATTCATAACTTGTGAGCATTGCATCAAACAATAATTGAAAAGCTGTGTTTTTGAAACTATACTTTTAAATATTTCTTTTTTTAAGTTTCCTTCACGTACATTTCGTACTACAATTTTTTGAACAAGCGGTTAGTGACTTAATTTCATCGAGCAGTTGACTGTAATAAACGTTCACCATAAAATGGGGAAAAAGTTTGTGAGCCAGTAAAATTCCGCGTGTGAGAAGTGAGACGTGCGCGGGGCGATTTTACTGTTTTTGGGCTTGAAGTTTCATAATATGACAAACAACACAAGGAAATAAAAATAAAACAAAATCCAAAGCTCTAACTAAAATTACTTACTTAGTTAATTCTCAAAAACAAATGTAAGCACCGTTTCCATCTGAAGGGCTAATTGAGTTGTCAGAGTGTACTATTGTAAATTCAGTTTTAATTAAAGGCTATACAGTTTTTCGACCCTAAGGGTCTGCACTTAACTCAATTAAAACAGGGGCTCAGTGTAATCTACCGGAGGGTGCGGCACTCTGCCCGGGGAGTGTTAATCTTGAGGATTTATGATGATTTATACGTCCCACCCTTGCCTTTGGTAGATTGTGTGAGATGATGTGATCTCTTTATGATACGAATTTGCGGTATGACCTTTGAACATACTCGTTAGTGAAATTTGTAACGTTTCTAGAATTCCTAAATTTCGATAGGTATGTAAGTAATATAATAAGATTTAGGAGAAATATAAAACAAGCCAAATCGTCAACATACATTTTATTTATTTATTTTTTCGTTATTTATTTATATTCTTATTCTAACATTATCATTACAGAATACTTAAACCTAATGCGATAGTTTAGCTTTTATTTAATTACTTATTCCTGTAACAAATAACCCACATTACGATCCTTGTGAATTCACTCGGAGCGCAACAATACAAATCACATTGCTCTTTTAAGACATTGAGGATGCGGAGGGCGCGCGTCATTGGAATAGAATAGAATAGAATAGAATTTGTTTATTTATCAGAACAACACAAACAGACTTACATACGGAGTAACTTAAACATTTAGGTAGTACTTATTTAATAATAGCTTAAGTCTAAGATTTGTGTCGTGCCAATAAAAAGGTGCCTCTTTTAATAAATTTCTCTTTTAATTTTGTTTGTGGCCCCCGTTTTTTATGCATCAGTGTGTGTGTGTGTTTGTGTATGTGTGTTTTTTGATTGAAATAATCAGGACTGTTCTTTGCTAAGTTCGATGAAAATCGGAGCAAGATGGCCGCTACAAAATGGCGGATAACATATTTTGTCATGACCGCTACCACTGTATCCCGGATACATGTTTTCTTACACGACAAACGAGTTGCAGTGCCAGTGGGAGTGGGCGTGGCTATGGAAGTGGCTGTGGCTGTGGGAGAAGCTATAGGTGTGGCAGTGCCAGGTTTAATTCGCCCCTATTTTGTGATTTTTTCTTATTTTTCGGCTTCTTTCCAAGGCTTTCTAATAACAGTCTAGTTGTTTTTATTTAAGTGTCCCCTGGACAGCAGTTACAATGAACGTATCCATCTTTTTCTTTTTGGAGTATAAGACTTTCAAGTGACACGTATTTGTTCCAGCTTATATTATATCCATCATCATGATCCGTAGCCTATCGACGTCCCACTGCTGGGCTTCCTCTATCATAACAATGACGGTTTTAGAGCATAGCCCCACCAGGCTGTTCCAATGCGGGTTGGTGGGCTTTAACGACTATTATCAGAAGTAAGTGATAAAAAACCGAGATCGATGGCTTAAACTGCTCAACCCCATGCACAGGGGTTGACAACGCCAATTTCCTAATCGTTTATCCTGAAATACTTTGTGTTTTGACAACCTTCCTGAAAATGTCGGGTCGAAGGATCGGAACCCGGGACGGGTTCGATTCTCGCCAGGGGCAATTTGGGAATTTATAATTTCTGAATTTTCTCTGAGACGTGCCGCTAAGCGATTTAGTGTTCCGGTGGGATGTCTCATACCAAACCTATTAGTAGTATGACTACCATACTCCCTAACAGGTTAGCCCGCTACCGTCGTAGACTGCATCATCACTCACCACCAGGTAAGATTGCAGTTAAGGGCTAACTGAAAGTGAAATAAAAAAAAATACCATACCTAGCAATTTTTGTCCCAACTCGAAATTCGAACCCATCGAGGCAGATTACGATATAAGTTAGGATTAATCTTAAAGCCGACCTGTCCGTCTGTACCCGCCGTTGCTAGACTATCGGGTACCTATTTAAATAGCCATGATATCAACTCAGACGCCTTGGGAATACGGAAAAACGTGTATTCACTCCGCAACGCTATTTTATCTGCGTCCGTCAGTCCAGAAGCCACACCGTAACAGACTGTCATCTAAATTCCTGCCGCGTGCGACGGATTATTGTTCCACTTATGGATGCGGTTTAGTCAGGGTAAACAATGAGATTGAATTGAATGGCATTTAAATATAACACTATGTATAGTTTACTAGCTGCAGCCCACCGTCTTCGTCCGCATGTACGTTCGGTTATTTTTAAATCCGTGGAATCTGTTTGTTTTCCTGGAGTAAAAAGTAGCCTGTGTTAATCTCCGTCCTTTCAACTAACTGTATGCCAAAAATCAAGTTGAACGGTTGTTTAGTTAGGGCGTGAAGAAAGGACAAACAATCAAACACATTTGCGCAATTATATCCTGATGATAGCGCAGTGGGTAGGGGCTCGACTTTCCGGGGCCGAGTTCGAATTCCAGCACACACTTTAACATTTCTAAGTTTTGTGCGTTTTTACTAAAATAAGAAATATCACTTGCTTCAACGGTGAAGGAAAACATCGTAAGGAAACCTGCATGCCTGAGAGTTCTACATAATGTTCTCAAAGGTGTGTGGAGTCCACCAATCCGCACTGGGCCAGCGTGGTGGACTTAACCACTTCTCATCCTTCTACCAAGAAGCATTGCTGTGTTCAGGTGTTCAGGTCGTGGTTGCCGGTGTAATTACAGCAACCTGAGAATAATCTGTGAAACGACTGCCAGAAAATGTTCTCACTGATGGAAATCAGATACAGCCCTAACATCACAAGCAAAAGTAAAATTAAGCGACTTTTGTCATTTTATTAGGTACGCGTGTCGTAGCATAGGTACTATGCGCGTGTCGGTCTTTTATCTTCAACAGGGTTGTCATAAGTAAACACTGTTTTGAATTAGTTTCTAAGGAAAAATGAATATGCTACTTTTGTTTTAATGTTTTTACAGGGTGAAATTAACAATTAACATTATTTCATTACTCTGTTACACGTCGTATAAATTATTTTGCTTGACGTATTTTTCTAAAAGCTTATCATTATAGAAATGCTTTTCTACGAGTAAAACGGCTATTAATATATTAGAAGGGCATTTTATTGTAAGCTCTAGATAATAAGTAACTGAATTTTTAATCCCCTTTTTACCTGACTGCCCCAAAAGGGTGCATATATTTATCGGGTATATTTTCGGTTTTTAAATACTCTATTTTTCAAGCTGAAATTTATACGAGTGAGTTTTAAATTTTAATAAACAAGAGCTTGTTACAATTGTGTCAGTCCCTAAAGGGCTACTGAATTAGTGAAGTTACAAAAATGCAATATGGCGGATTTTGTCTACCGGGCTTCGGCCGTGGCTAGTTACTTTTGTACCAAAGGCATTTTGCCAAGCGATTTCATTCCGCGATACAATGCCGCGTATACTGATTAGGGCATCAAGGGCTAACTTGTACAGAAAAGACAAGATTCTTTTTACTTGATATCTCGATTTTGCTTGTTTACACAGGTATTATTTCGTTGTGTTAAATTATGTTATTAGTAACAGACTTGCTTTGTTTATCGTACCTATCTACTTATAACAAGAGTTGCGTGCTCATGCCCCCATGAGGGTAACCCTTCGTATTATTATCATCACCCCATACCCCCTTGTTTCCTATCTTTTTAATCTCAATTACGTAAATGTGACCACGCGAGGGGAAAAACCGAAAAATGTTCCAGCAATTTTTATGATCAATACACTTAATGTTCCCCAGTGACTTTAACATGATGTCCTTCAATATTAATATCTACTTAGTAATAAAGAGTATTTTAGATATATTAGAGGAAAAGAATTACGCTAAGACTACAACATTTAATATGTGTACGAATTCAAATTCAAATTCAAAATTTCTTTATTCTATTTTAAGAGTTACTTTAAAAAAAAAATTATTTGAGTCCCGTATTTGGAATTGAACACATGATACCTACCTACGTCAGCTATGTTTTGGAGCCATTAAAAAACCTCGGTCTTCAGCCACTTAGGAGTTTGACCTTAAATTTAATTTCAGTTCGAGTTACAGTACTAACTTTAGATCCGAAGGTAAATCTCAATTCGCGGCAAATTACAGAATTACAGTAAATGGGCTAGGATGCGGAACCAATAAACGAGATTACTAGCAGTTTGTTGGCGGGTCGGTAGTAATTGCGGATTGACGTAACGACCACAACTGGGCACGGGCGGTAATGAAGTCGCCCTTGACAACGAGTGGAAGACGATTGCGGCTCGCGTAAACAATCTCACGTGGGATCAGTATAACAGTTCCTGCAGGGTTAGCACAGACAAGACAGGGACTAAAATTATATCCCCCGATTACGTGTGCTTAACGTGTCCACCTGCTAAAGCACGGGAACATGGAATAAATAAATAATTATACTACGACAATACACACACCACCGTCTAGCGCCAAAGTAAGCTTAGCTTGTGTTTTGGGTGCTAAGAAAGCTGTTGATATTTTTATGAATATAATAAACATAAATACTTATAAAATACAGATTAAAAATAGGAGAAGTTTACTCCCGTTTATAATTAAACATATATTGTTTAAATATTATTCCACTTGTGCGCCAGTGCTCGTAGATAATTTTTTATCCTTTTCCCGGGAAGATAATTGTCTCCTTCCCATACTAGCCGTGCTGAAGTGATAACAGCTCCTTGCTATTGCCAGTGGTGAAAGGGCTTCACTGGCAACGCCAAGACAACATGTTGAGGACCTTTATGGAGCAGCGGTGAGCGCTGTTATTTTAAGTGGGAGGTTCCGGGCTCCATCCGCCGGCAGGGTTCATTTGAGAATATAATTTCTGAATTTTCTCTAATCTGGTCTGGTGGGAGGCACAAGCCTACCTACAAGGAAGCAGCTAAGCGTTGATTTACGATGTCGCGGAGGAGAGGCCTTAGGAGTATGGCCTTAATTTGTCTGCTATAATGTTTAACACCTAACAGGTTAGCCCGATAACATATTAGATTGCATCGTTACTCACGAGCAGGTGAGATTACAGTCAAGGGCTTACTTATAGTGAAAACCGCCAGGTTTGTATTTCTTCCTAAATTGTTCCATCTTTGGCTTAGTTTACAAACAATATTATTTCGTACTGAATTCTTATTCATCATTATGCCTCGTGAGCGGTAATAGGGGTTAGGACTTTGGCTTCACTGTCAGGGGGCCGGGTTCGAATCCGCCTATCGAATAGCACCTCTAACTTTTCTAATTTCAACAATTGAAATATAAATTGCAATACATCGTGAGGAAAACTGAAAAGTCAAAGTCAAATATTTCATTATTCATATAGGCACATAGATGGTACTTTGATGCGTACATTTCATGTAAAATATGACATAGAAGTAAGTTGATGGCGATAACTAGATTCTTAGATTCTAGAACTTAAAACTAAAGTTACGAGGGTTCCAGCATGCCTGAGAGTTCTCCATAATGTTCTTAAAGGCATGTGACTACGGCCTAAACAATTCTCATTGTATATATCTCGTATCCTTGATACGAGGCAGCTAAAAAGTTTTGCCCGGTAACATCGAAAAATGCTAATGCGTATCAATATAAAGATATTATACCTACCTAGTGATATCATTGATGAGCAATAACTTAAAAACCTGTTAACTGTAAGTAGGACCGAAAACGTAATAGTAGTGTTTGGACAATTTATTTGCGTATGGACGACATGACAGACACGTTTGGAAACCTAATAGCTTAAGTATAAAGAAAACGAATGTACCTACCTAGTTAAAATTGTGCAAAAAGTTAAAATTAGTTTAATTCTAAATATTATAAAAATACAATAAAATTGAGATTATTTGTAAATAATTAAACTACATCTAATTATACCGTGAAAAGTAATAGGCTTCTATTCCTCAAAATACTGAAGCCTATAAAAAACCAACCGATAAGTGAAGTATTTCGCTAGTTATCGTGACCACTAGATACGGGATCCGCACATACAGACACACGGACGTCCAAGACAGAACTTTTTTAATTAGTTTAAATAATAAAAAGAGATTTAAAAATATCATGAGTGTTAAAAATAGTGTTTTTTCTCAACATTTGTCTATTTATAATCACTTATAAAAGCAATAAAGAATAAAAGAGTAACATTTTAAGTTGGAGAATCACTCTGTGTGCGTAAACTGAGAGAAATACCCACCTCAACGCTTCGCTTATGAGGCGTGCAAAATAATACAAATTAAAAAAAATGTTTCTATCTAATTGACGCCTACGTCATAATTATTCGAAAATAAAGGCACGGCGCATAATCTCACGAGTCTCTCGTATTGGTAGATATACAGATATAGATGTTAGTCAAAACATGTGGATTTTCCAGCTTTTTTAGTGTTGTTAGAGGTTTTTACAGAGTACCACCATGTTAATTTCTGCCGCGGTGATAGCCCAGTGGGTAGAACTTCGACTTCACTTTCGGTGGAGCGAATTCGAATCCCGGCACGCACCCGTTACTTTTCTAAGTTATGTGCGTTTTAAGTTATTAATACCTATATCAACCTGGGTACCTGAGAGTTCTCCATAATATTCTCAAAGGTGTGAGCGAGGTGGACTACGGCCTTAACAACTTCTCATTGTGTTAGGAGACCCTCTGGCCCAGTGCGGATTGGTGGACCCCACAAACTATGAGGAACATTATGAAAAACTCTCCGGCATGCAGGTTTCCTTCGCCGTCGATGCAAGTGATATTTTAGTTACTTAAAACGCAGTGGGGGGTAAAGGGGTAAAAGAGGATATAAGCAACTACAGACCCATAAGTTTAATGTCAAATGTATACAAGATTTTTTCTAAGGTCATTCTTGGTAGAATAGAGGCAAAGCTTGACGAACAGCAACCAAATGAGCAGGCAGGTTTCAATCGACCATATCCATACGGTTAGACAACTACTGGAAAAGTATAATAAATGCCTTTATATGGGTTTTATCGATTATACGAAAGCTTTCGACAGTCTCTTCCATTGTCGCATATGGACTAGCCTAGAACAACTAGGTATAAGTAGATCATATATTAATATTATCAAAGGTATCTATACAAATAGCAAGGCACGAATACAGCTGGAAGTATTGGGAAATGAGTTCCCCATATGCAGAGGTGTCAGACAGGGTGACCCGATGTCCCCTAAATTATTCTCAGCTGTCCTAGAAAGTATTTTCCGAAACCTAAACTGGAACGAAAACGGGTTAAACGTAAATGGGCAAAGACTTCATCATCTTAGATTTGCAGATGACATAGTGCTGTTTGAAGAATCACCATCAAAACTGGGAAAGATGATACAAGAGCTGGCGATTGAAAGTAGCTATTTTGGCCTAGAAATAAACAAAAACAAAACAAAAGATTTGACTAACGTAAGTAGCGTCTCAACACCAATCACTTTAGGAGGAGAAGTCATTGAATATGTTAAAGAATACACCTACCTGGGGCAATTAATCTCACCAGAGGATCAAACAACTAAGGAAACAAACAAAAGAATAGCCCTAGGCTGGAGAAAGTACTGGTCGCTTAAGGAAATTTTAAAAAGCAAGGAGATGAATCTAAACATGAAGAAAAAAGTCTTTGATACATGCATCCTTCCATGCATCACATATGGCTGTGAAACCTGGGCGCTAAACAAATCCCACAGAGAAAGTTTTGAGAGATGTCAGAGAGCAATGGAACGTAGCATGGTGGGTGTAAAGAGAGGAGATAAAATCCGGAGCTCTGATATTAGAGACAAAACCGGGGTAGCAGACATTTTAACCAGGATGGATCAGCTCAAGTGGAGGTGGACGGGTCACATGCTACGAGACAACCAAGGAAAGTGGAGTACCCTAGTAACTCATTGGTATCCACGAGATGGACAAAGAAAAAAGGGTCGGCAACAAAGACGTTGGGAAGACGAGCTGAAACTTACAGCTGGTCCACTATGGAGAAGGGTGGCACAGGATCGTAAGCACTGGCGAGAGCTGGAGGAGGCCTTTGCCGTGAGGCACACAGAGCTAAGGGACTTTATTTAATGATAAAATGAAATGTAAAAAGTTAATGTAACTCTTCTCTGAAATAAAAGGCTATTTTATTTTTTTTATTTTTTTATTTTAAAACGCACATAACTCAGAAAAGTTATAGGTGCGTGCTGTGATTCGAACTCGGCCCCCCGAAAGGGAAGACAAGCTCCTACCCACTGCGCTATCACAGCTTTGGAGACCAACACGAATTATAACAGCACGGTGGGTCTATGTTTTACAACCATTTAATAAACATGCAGCTAGGTCCGGCATTTTGATGCAGGGGTCTGAATTCGATTCGGGTTTAGACACGGGATATTACGTCATCTATTCACCCTTTGATATCGTGATACGATGACGTAAACTCCAATTAATGTTATAACCTTAACGGGTTAGCCGTTCCCCGTAAAATTGCTGCTATTCTACGAAACAACATGACTCATACAAACATACAAAATAGCATAACACGTCATTTTCATCGAACTAAATCTTTCGAGATATAGTTTTATTTGAATTTAGACTTAAATAAAACGTCGTAAGCGTCTAATATTGCTTGTTCTATTTAAGTTTGAATGTACAGTTATAAATTTTAGGACAAATTGGACTTTATAAAACAGTCGATTGGATTCTATTTTCATTGTGTTTCAAAGTGATTGAAATAAAAATTATACGTTATAGTATCTTGTACCTTTGTACATAGCAATTAAGACTTTGTTTAAATAACAGTAGGGTTTATTTCACAGTGTACGGTTTTAGATAAGGTTTATATTAAAATGTTTAAGGTAATTTAAACGCTATTATTTTGTGTCACATGGTTTATTTCTGTTTGTATTAGTTTTAGTCGATTTCCATGAATGAATGTAGGAAGGAATAGCTTTGGCTTTTGTAGTAAACAAAGTAGTAATATGTATTGTGTGATACATTGTAGGAATTACAGGAAGCAAATAAGTAGTTTGTGATTTTATCTCTTTTTTAACCGACTTAAAAAATATGAGGTTCTATGTTTGTTAAACGATTGTATGAACTTAATATATTCATGATATACATAAAAAACAATATTTGTAACTAAAAACAAATAAATAAATAAGTAACTACAATTATATATATAATATATAAAAATAATATAATAGTTTAAATATGAAACAAACTAATAGCATATAATATTTCTTTATTATAATTTATATATATATTTCTATTGTCTTTTAAATTATTATTATTATTGCTCTGTCGATTAAGGTCAAAATTAGTTTTTATATTCCACTGCAATTAACTGGACTGACTCACCTGTTAATAAGTACAGTCCAAGATGCTAATGATCTAACGTGTTAGGGGTATGGTAGCATCGTAACGGTGGTCTAAATCGCTTAGCGGCACGTCTTTGACGGTAAGGTGGTAACTAGCCACGGCTCTAGCTTCCCACCAGACCAGACCAGAGAAAATGGGACCTGCGCCTTCGCTGCAACAAGAATGTCGCTAAAATACTTTAACTGTTTGAAAGGGTGGTCTCTCTGAATATTGAGTAGAAGCAGGCGTTAACAACCAACCATATAATAACAACTTAACAATTATTCATTGTAGAGTCAACATCTCTTGAGGATGCTCCGGTTTCGGAGCGAAACTTGCGTAGAGTATAGGGATTATAAATTACACCATACAGATTCTTCTGCTGTTCGCGGAGTATAGCAAATTAAGTTTAATTTTCATCAGATCTCTCTGAAGTTTGTTTCATTTTCAACAAGTCCATTTACAAACATATTTTGTAATGTAACCAAAGTATAACAAAAAGTGTCAATTTAGCGTGAAAAATACCTGCCATCTGAAAGCTATCTTGGTGCGTTGCATAAACCGTTATAGTTACGCGAAGATAATTATGGCGCAGTGGGCAGCGACCCTGCTTTCTGAGTACAAGGCTGTGGGTTTGATTCCCACAACTGGACAACGTTTGTGTGACGAACATGAATGTTTTTCAGTATCTGGGTGTTTATCTGTATTTAATAAGTATTTATGTATATCTTTATATATATATTTCTTGTGTGCGTGTGAATATCACTGAACTCCTCCTAAACGGCTGGACCGATTTGAAAGATTTTTTTTGTATGCCTTTGGGTGGCACCCTGGATGGTGTAGATCTACAAATCAGCCCGACAGATGGCGCTGGGGTCCACTAGTTATTCATAAAAATATTCATTAGTCATCTTAGTACCCATAACACAAGCTACGCTTAATTTGGGGCTAAATGGCAATGTGGGATATAGCATTGTCGTAGTATATTTATTTATTTTATGTAAGGTAGTATTGCTTATCTTTAACCGTTCTACAAACACTTCTTAATCGCACGAGAACTCAGAAATTCTACGCTGGTGAAGTATATCTGGTATATCTACTGATAAAGAACAGTTTGCCTCACGGATTTACAATATTAGGGATGTATTATAATTTCCAAACTCCAAACCCAATTCTATTCATTGGCCAAAACCGGGATCGACCTTGACCCTCAGAGGCATTAACTAAAACTATTTTTGTGAAACTAACTTTGTGATAAAAACCCGGCTTTTGTGGACTCTTCATAGACCAGCAGGGATAGAATGCAGGCCATGAGAGGGTTATGTCTAAGAATTATCTAAACAAAAAATACGAGTAACACGTAGATTTGACGAATGCGATTAACCTCGCAATATTAGAGATAGTGTATATGTTTGAATGTTTCATAAGTGCCTGTGATAGGCCTATATGATTTAAGAATTTTTGAATTTGATTTTAATAAAGCTTATCTGTAGCTTTTATTCTAAAGGTCGGTAAATTTAGTTCAATGATCTGGTAATTAATTTACCAAAATTTACGGTCCGTTGTTACGTGATATACGAAGTATACAATTGTATCGAATCATACAAAAGTTTCATCATTTATTGTTTTTATTGGATTTTCACCAGCAGGTGAGTTATGTTACTTAGGGAAGGAAAAATCGTTTTATAAAACAAATAAGTAAACTTCCTTTGTAAAATAACTATTCGTAATTTAAAATGCGGTAATGTTCTAGTAACCTATAAGTATGCAAACGGTCATTATGCTTATAAACCCGAGCAGCCACCCTAGAGTGTATACTCGGAAACACATTTTCAAGTATACACCCTTGGTAAATGATTTAGGGTGGATGGATACAAATAATTATTCTTTTTGAACGTGGCTAGTTGTAGTTATCAGTATAACATTTTCATGAACTCAATATGATCTATAGTAATTTAAATTGTATTGCATTACTGCGAGGTTGTAGGCTACAAGATAGATTTTTTTTAATAAAAGATAACCTACTTCTGAATTTCTGTTTAAAGACATTGTGCCATTGAGACATTTATTTTTGGAAGTTGTATATAGAGGCATTCATCGTGAACACTTCGCTAGCGCGATGCAGGATTTTTGTGGCATTTAGTTCTGTAATGTGGAGACCGCTACATCTACTGAATAAATCTGCGTAACCCTTACGAGTGTACAGGCGTGACGTTAAGATCTGTTTGGTGTGGAGTATAAGGATTGAAGAAATTATAAATTACACCATACAGATTCTCCTGCTTTTCGCGGAGTATAGAATTACGCTTACTTTTCATAATATACCATGGATTACCGCAAAGTAACGCCTACTTCTGTCCAAGTCACATTTAAATAAATTAAAAGTAAAAACACAAAAAAAAGGAAATCTCGAAACGAAATTAGGGCTGTTTTTGATTTCTTTCAGTAATAACTATGGCAATGGTTTACTCAAAAACTATTAGCAGATACAGTATATATACAGAGACAGTAAATACCTCGAAAGCCTCTGAAGTTTTATTTCGGTTTTCATTTACACGTTGTATATGGCACTTTTGATGCGTATATAAAAAAAAGTGGAAATCAGTAAAATCCACAAATACTTCTCGCAAAAAAAAAGCCTCCGATGATACGTACGATCACATTATGCTAATTGTATACGGCGAAATCAAATTGATGTGCTCGCTATGAGTCACATAAATTAAGGACAACTAATGCTATTATCAGCTGAGACGTGGGACATATAATATGTAATAACAAGACTCATACAAACGGCCTTGACTTTACTCATCCTTCGCAGCTTCCTATTAGCGTGGTCCTGTGACGGATCAAAAATACTATTGTCACGAGTACGTAACGTTACCTACACGTTTAGCACGCCGTCATTTAGTTGTTCGATATCTAAATTCTATTGTTTCATCCCTATATATATACTCGTATGTTGGTAGGTCCAAAATTACCTTCAATAATAATTTCTCATTCATCATCATCTTTATATCGACCCATTACCGACCCACTACAGGGCACGGGTCTCCACATAATCGTTAACCCTAGCTCATTGAGCTAGGGTTAACGATTGGTGGACTCCTCATACCTTATATACCTTGAAGAACATTATGGAGAACTCTCAGGCATGCAGGTTTCCTCACGATGATTTCCTTCACCGTCGATGCAAGTGATATTTTTAATTACTTAAAACGCACATAACTTAGAAAAGTAAGAGGTGCTGGGATTCGAACTCGGCCCCGCGAAAGTGAAGTCGAGCTTCTACCCACTGCGCTATCACGGCTTCAATAGCCAATAATTCTTTATTCATGTAAGTAGGCCTATGTATATGTTACCATCATTGATAGGTGAGTGGAAGTAGATTGCTACATTCGTCAATTTAAACCTAAAGCTACGAGGGTTCTAAACAAGCCTACACCAAATTTTGTTAGGTATTTTTTTGTTATAACCATCTTATAGTTAATTAATATATCATGTCTTTTAAAATGTTTAATGACATCTTTCATTCATTTGTCTTATTTTTATCCATAAATTATGTAGTTCCATCTAGTTAGTGTAAGTGGCCCTGCCGTACTAACTATACCCTGCCGTACTATGTCCAGTAGTGTGTGGAAAATAAATAAATAAACTTTAGAGTATTATGAGCGTTACGTGAGGGGAAAGCTATGCCTACAGACTACAGTCTCATACCCTCACTTTTAACCTAGCTAGTAGGTACTTAAACTCGCCATTTGTGAGGCAGACTGCATAAGCGACCTCGATCTCTATATACAGACACTTTCCAAATAAGTGCAGTTGACTTGATGCAATTAAGTTGATCGTGAGTCCTTCCTGGTTCTTTATAGTTTGTAATTCATTTTTGCTTATTACTCAGTATTGTCTTTAACCTAAAAAAATAATCTCCCACCGCTGTTTATTTTCATCATATCAAACCAATACTGGATCACTACAGAGACGTGCCTAGTCCACCACGTTGGCAAAGTTCGGATTGGTGGACTCCACGCGCCTTTGTATTCGTACAAATACAAGAAATAAAAAATCACTGCAATGTAAAACAATTACTTTATTTTGTAGTTCCATTGTTTTATAAAATGCCTGACCGACTCAAAAATACGAGTTTTTTTTTATTTTTTTTAAATAAACAAGTAAATATACTACTACAATTGCAATTATGAACGTATACACAAAATATGATAGATACAACATTAAAAAACATGTATGTAACACACAGAAATAAATTCAAGTTTATTTAATAACAATTTTTTTACAGTAGTTGTAAATACAAAATTGTATTAAAGGACCAATAATTAGTAATTGAATAAAAAAAATTGTACAAGAATTTATATTTTTCAAAGACTTTTATTGTTGTTAAAATCTTTGTTAAAGAAGTATAGCGTAATTTGTGTTTGTTAAATTATATTTTTCAATCTCAACGGAAGCTGTCAACGGATATACTCGAAAATGATCAAAGGTGACTACCAAAACAAATACCAACAAGCTCCAGGCGTCATCTTAACTCTTCCATTGATCCTTATGAATCATCGCCAACCTAGGAAGCTAATGGCTAAGCAGTAAGGTTTTATAAACACCACGCATCGCCCCAACGCCATTCAATTGTATACCGTCGAACGAAACGCGCGTGCGGTTCTGAATTATAACTTGTAACCTTCAAAAATCAACATGTCGGTCGGTGCGTCGCGGGTCGTGCTCTACGTTCTAAACGCTATTTTCACAATATTCGGACTCGCTATCGCCGCGGCTTCGATATGGTTCTTTTGCCAAGTGAACGAATTCACCCGCCTCAGAAACAGTAACCATTATCTGTTGGACTACACCGTGTACTGGCCTCAAGCGATACCGTGGATCTTCTTTATCGTGGCCGTGCTGATCATCGGAGTGTCAGTATGCGGATTCACCAGTGCCAAGAAGAAGAGCAAAGGTCTGCTGACCATGTACGTAACCGCCATGAGTATCGTGATAGTTCTTCTGATCACTGCCTCGGTGATCGCTTTAGTGTTCGCGGACAACAAATCAACGGACGATTTCGTGAAGGACACAGTCTGGGATGTGTACTTCCAATCGAAGAATGACAACGAAGTCGCCGACGCCTTTGGAGTAATCGAGAGGAAGTTGCATTGCTGCGGCGCCGATAGCCCTAGAGACTACAAAAACTGGAAGGCAGACTTCCCAATGTCGTGCTGTGATGTGTATTACCACGGTTGGTTGGAGCCGTATGCCATTGACTGCGCCTTTACGAACAAATTGGCGAATGAAAGACACGGGTGTTCTACGGTAGCGGCGCAGTACGCCAGAATTGCTATCAAGGTCTTGTCAGCGGCGTCCATTTTTACTGCCTTTATTGGCATGATAGCTGTAGCGTTCGCCGTGGTTCTGTATAAAGGACTGAAGATCAGAAACAAGCCGCCGCCCACGCACGAGTCCGAGAGCAAAAAGGTTCTATTGTAAATCTGAGGACTTTTTTTTTTAAGTAAGTGATTTCTTTTTGTGCTGTCACGGAACAAGGTGAGATAGCATTTTTTTCTAATTCACTTTGCATATTGAAACTTAATTTCTGTTTAAATCAAGCCATAACAGTGCACGAATAAATAACAATTTCATATCTATTTTATCATTGCACTTTATTTCAATGATAAATGAATTCCATTTGGATTTGAATATTTTAAAATAAATTATATTTCCGGACGATAATTGAATTTATCGATACATAGTGCACATATTATAGTGTTTTGAAATATAATTTCAATTTCAATAATAATTGTTAACGTTAAAAATGCACTCACTTGTGAAATCTTTTGTCATAGCTGTCCGACGGGAAGCTATTAATTTATGCAGAGGGAATGCGATAGAGCGATAATGTGTATAGCTCTGTCCTTTTCTAACGACTGAGACGGGACATAGTTAATTGGCTACGTGATTTGTCACGTAGGTAGATGTATACGTAGTTCTAACGTAGTGGTTTTCTTTTCCTTAATGGTACATCCGTTTAATTCTTAGTATCAAAGTCTATTGTTTCTTTCTTCAGTTTTTTATGTATCTTTTTATCGGCTTGTATTACATGTCTTTTTGATTACCTCTGTAGTACAGTGGTAAGGTTAGAAATTAGGCAAGGTCTATTTGAGATTTTGTCTGTACCGATCCAAGATAAGTAAATCGTAGTATCGAGTATCGTAGCACCGGAACGTCAGAACGAAATGGGAACTGTCCCTATTGTTTTAAAGCTCTTATATAACAATGTCATATATACTTTTGGCAGAACGTTAGTAAAATTAAAATCAGTAGCAAATTCTGTAATTTGCGACTCTAACACGAGTGGTATTAGGTCCACTTTGCTATGATGTTATACAGTGATGATACGCGAAAGCGACTCCACGTTTGCAAGCGTGCAAATATGCTACTTGGTAGGATGCTTCGGCCGTGGCTAGTGTACACCATACCGACAAAGACGTGCCGCTGATGAAGCTGATTAGTGGATGCTTTTAATTTAACTACAATACCCCTCATAGGAAAGCCCGCTGCCATCTTAAACTGCATGTGAGATTGCAATCAAGGGCTAACGTATCTTGAAATAAAAAAAGAGCTATAAATAGGTGGTCAGTTAGTCACACCTTTAATTTATTAGAGTACTGTTAACACATTTAGCTAAGTATAACAAGTTATTTAGCACAACGCAATTAAATCGATATTTTGTTAATTAATTAATCCCTGTACAATTACGTATGTATTATGACTCCACCCTTTAACTCAATGCTAAGAATTAACTGTTTCAATTAAGTTAATATGAAAATTGTATGGAAAACTACTCACAAACGTGAACTCTTTGTTCCACTTATTTATTAATAACTTTAGCTTGAGCGACGCGTGTGATGAAACTTTTGTTATTATATAAGTGAATGCTTACAGTCATGGCATACTTAGAAAAGGTCAACAACTACTTTTCTAAGTACGTAAAAGCTTCACTAAGCCTTAACAAAGGTAGAAGAACTGTGTCTTGGTATTTTAGTAATACTTTGTTAATTTGAAACTGTTTAGTTAAGATAATTGAAATGGAAATAGATCAAAGATCGTAATTTAAGTTTTAAATTCTATAAATGTTCTAGATTTAATTTTAGAATTATACTGGACCACCGACGTGCTTCACAGAGCACGGTAGGCTCTCGGCCCCGGTTAGTATCACTAAAAAGTGATAATAATAAATAGAGTCCACCCCGCATCAAAGCAGCGGGGGGGGGGGGGGGCTTAGCTTTCCTATAAAAGAGTAGTTTACGTAGTGGATGATAATAATCTCTCTGAGTCATATCCGTGGCTGTTAGAAAACAAACGATAATTAAAAGTACAGCTTAAAGTCATTTAGCAATATAAAAATACATTCTTCTTTACGCTTCATACATTTTTAGACGACCTCTTTGCTTTTTATAGATTCAAGCTTTAAAGAAAAATTTAATATCGCAAATTTCAATAAAGTTAATGGAATATATTGAGATACAATAAGAACGAGTTCTACTTTTTCTTGTACAAAGAAAACTAGTAATTGTATAATGTATCAAAGTAAATACGTCGAGAAAATGTTTCGAGAAAACCGTACCTGTCGCTGACATGGCGCGAAAATAAGTAAATTGCGAAATGTATGTTAAGTGTAGATACACATTACTGAGTCGTCGTACGAGGTGAAACATTTTTGTATAGATGTTTACGCGACATTTTATGGGGCCTAAGTACCTACCGTGGTATAGTAATATCCAAACTTAATATTTAATATAATTTGCTAGAGACTCCCGCGGTTATATGTTAGATATTTCAAAGTTCTATTTGCTTTGAAGCCGGTAAAAAAGGCTGTCTGGATTTGCACGTAAAACATGATAGTTTTTACGTTATAAACATACTTTTGCCAATTTTGTTTTACATAAACTAAACTCATAATGATGGCACTACTTTTTACTTGTCAATTTAGTGCGCTTGCGAGATTTGAGTACAACAGAGTTCAGATATAATATGATATTTTTGCCGCTAGTCTTAAAATCATTTAAATTGTTCCGGAAATAAGACGGCAAATTGATATTAAGTTATAAAAAGTAATTATTTCTGAGTCAGATGCAAACAATGAAAAACTTTGAAGCAATTATTATTTTCATGTCTTGAGTCGTTTGAATAATCAGTATTATTTATATGAGTAGGTACCTTGGTATTCTAAAGTACAATGCTATGATACTATATAATATATATCTTCTTTATAACGCGATTTCAATGATGTTCGTACTTAATTGTATACGTTTTTTCCTGTTTGTGACTCAACGTAGAAGTTTGTCAATATTTCCAGTGATTTTTTTGCACGTGACTTTAAGTTTTAATAATGTATATCTGCACTTCAACATATTGAATTTCGACAGCTAATAACGCATAAACCTTGAATATAAATTGGTTGTTACAAAATCGCACAATCCGAATGTTAAACCTATAAATCTAGATTTGCAAAAGTTTGTTTAGCACAGGATACTAAATCAAAAATAATGTGTCCTCAATAGGATTCGATAAGTAATCTATAGCTACCGTGAAATACTGTGACTAAAATAAAACTATGTATATCAAAAGTAGGGCACGCAACTTTAACGTGAAGCCGTGTTAGACTTTATGTTACATTTTAATGTGAGGTGATAAAAAGAACAATTGTAACTTAAGCTATGGAATTCAAATATTCTAACGTCATTCAAAACTTGAAATATCTTTTGTATCACATTTAACAAATATCAAATTTGACGGCACAAACTTTGCGAAATAATATTTGGTTAAAATACGCTTTTCATTGCACATATTTTTAGGAAAGAGCTATTTTTGGATATATTTAAAAAAAATAGGCTCAGTAAGAGTTAATATAGCGAGACACTATAAAATGTTATTATAGGTAATATCGCGTCGATAACACTTTAATCATTTCCAATATTTGCACAAAAGGAGGCTGTAATATTCTCCGTCTGATATTAAAATGATCTTCATACGAAATTTATTCGAAATTGTAAAGTAGAATACAAAATATTTGAATTTGAACTTTAAGTTCAAAATATTTTATTAATGGATCTTTAATAAGTTTCGCAAGAATCTAAATTATTTTAGAAACTCTTTTTAGAATTAAGTATTCTAATTTTAATTTGTATAGACTGTTGTATTATATTTAATTTTAGGATTTTAAATGTGTTGCGTGTTTCTGAAAATTGGGAATATTTTAATGTACTTCTCTTTCATTATTGTTTGCGAAAGATGACTTTAATATTAAAAGATAAAGGTATATTTTTCTTTGTATAAAATAGTACTATCATAGTGATCATATTTGCAGTAAGTACGTGCTACATGCTGAAAACGTGTTGGATATTCCATTACGTTTAAATATTGCATGTTTATGTTGAGTGAATTCCTCACTTTAGTTTTATAGTTGAATGAAAATGTGCAAAATACACATTCTTTAATTATTTTCTACAACATGTAATGTTGTGTAATTATTTTCATATAAAATTGTACCTTTTCCAAACAAAGAAATAGAAATGGTAACTAGCTTTAATTTCTAAGTTAATGTTTTAAGTGAGTTATATTTTGTTTTGCATTGCATTTGGAGTTTAAAATAATAATTATTTTTGAAATCTTATCAAACCTCTTTTATTGTTGCTTCAAAGTTATAAATGGAGTTATAATTGTATGTATTATTATCAACTATTAGTGGTTGGCTATTTTAGCCATATGGTATTTTGGTTATCAATTTTTAATGACTTTACGCATTCGAAATTGGTATTTCTGTATAAATGTAGGCAATATCGTCATAAATACAGTTAGATTCTCATTCGTTGTTGAAGTATTTCTTCAATATATTCTTGATCGGCTAAGATTCGTTTAGACGATATGGTAGCGTGTTTCATGGAAAATATTTTTAAGTGCGTTTGTCCTTCTTTCACGCATCAACGGAGCAATTGATCGAATCTATTTTTGCCGAAGATAGATTAAGAGCCGGGGAGTGACATAAAGTACTTTGTCTGTGACCTAAAAAAAGTTTGGAGGCTCCGAATACGGTTTTGATTGTTAGGTCGGTTGGTTGGTCCCATAGAATTTTCATCAAATTCGTTGCAGCGGTTTGGTTTTCAAACGTTACGTAATTGGGTATTTCTATGATAGACGAATAGATTGTATTGTGCTACGATGTCGATTCTATACTTTTTCGTAACAATATTATCTATCTATATTTCCCAGCTTAGCTCTTTAGGGGTCTATTTAAAATAATCAAAAACAACTGTAACACAGTACTTAGCCATACATTGCCACTATGGTCGCGCGTTTCGATACTACAAGTTTGAATGAACCCTTGCATGTTATACTCTCAGGTGCAATAGTAGTAAAACGCAAAACCTGTATTGACCCACTAGTAACTTAAACTCGCAGCAAAACTACGCATTTCGATTTTATCTATAAGCCATGGAGGAAAGTACCTGGTCTCCAAGGCCGCGGAAAGCAAAAGTGGGTTCCTACAAGAATGTATGTTCGGTTTTTTTACGTAATGTTACCTTCGAGGCGATGGCATCAGCGTAGACGAAGTATGTCATATAACTGGCTTGGTTGTATGTTAGTTAAATCACGTAGCGTAGGCGATGGCTGCGACTTTACGCGGCGAGTACGATACGACTAAACGACACAATATGACTATGACGACACGTAGGTATCACCAATACTGAAGCCGAATACGTTTTCCAATGCCTTGACTGTTAGTTTTCAGGTAAGCAAACGTCGGTCGCATCGGCGCAAGCGTAAACCTAGATTTTATAAAATACGCTGTGTTTTAACATCTCCATATAACAGTATCTATCTAACAGTTTAGCGTAAAAACTTTCACCAAGGGTAAAGTAAAAGTTTTATTTTCTTATATAATATGCATTTTTATATATAATATGGTAGGTAATATTATTGTTTTTGGTAGGAAGATGAAAAACCAAGGCTTAAGTAAATATAACGTTATGATTTTGTGTTATAAAGACAGCTTTATAGTGACATTGATTGTGTAATTCCCATGTCTATTTAACATTATATAGATGAAATTATAAGTTTGAAATTTAGAAACACGTAAATTCTGAGTTTGTAACTGTTTGAAATTATGTATTTGATTTGTGTGTTACGTAGATATGAAAGTACAATGAAATGTGACCATTAATTGTCAATTTATTAACCTGAGGAGCTATGTAGAGTATGATCAGAAGCATTCTTGAAACATGCCATGAAATAAGTGTTATTTAAACTATCAATACTTATAATAATAATTTCCAAAATGCGTGTTGCGTTAAATTGTTTGGGGTGGCGTGTTATAGGTATGTTTCGCCTTTATTATTAAACAAAACATAAAAGTGGATGACTAATATACAAAAACATTTGTCGTAACTAAAATCTGTCGCGGAAGAATTTCCGCTGCGTAACGAATAATATGTATCACTTATATTTACCAAACGGCAGGAAGTTAATCATAATCAAGAAATCTTAGTCACCGCCTCTCACTATGCAAATAAGTAGATATCGTGTCGCACCGTGTAAAACCACCCGATCTTGAGGTCCGAGCAAGCTGCTCGCGAGTTTATAAAACTAGTCGCGCCCATGCTGCGTTTCTCACTCTATCGCCAACGATCCTTCACGCCGGTCGATACCTGATTACGCGGAAAATTAAAGATGGCGAAGGAAGAGCTTATCAAGGGAGTGCTTTATGTTGTGAATGTTATTTACGCGGTGTTCGGATTCGTGACGGCAGCGACGGGGATCTGGTTTTTCGTGCAACTTTCCGAATTTGTCGCATTGAGAAACAGCAATCACTATTTATTGGATTACCGAGTCTATTGGCCCCAAGTGGCGCCATGGTTTTTCATACTGCTCGGACTTTTTGTGATGATGGTCGCCTTCTGTGGATGGTGCGGCGCCAGCAAAGAGAGTAGAGGCCTCCTGGGGACGTACGGGTTCTTCCTGATCCTAATCATCCTCGGACAGGCGATCTCAGCTACCCTAATCTTCGTGTTCGTTGATGGAGAGGATACTGATAGATTCATAAAGGATACAGTTTACGACGGATACTACAATTCCCAATCAAACCCTGACGTGTTCAAAGCTTTTGGAAGGATTGAACGGAAGCTTAAATGCTGCGGCGCTAATGACGCTCGTGATTATAGAAGCTGGAGAAACGACTTGCCCCTGACCTGCTGCCTGGACAGCTACTACCGAGCGACATGCGACTTCACCGATAAGGAAGCCAACGAAAGACTCGGCTGTGCTAAAGTGGCGTCTGTTTACACAAAGATTATAAGCTCTTCCGTTGCCGGAGCTTCTTTACTAATATGTTTAGTGGAGATAACAGGGGTCATTCTCTCTTGGAAGCTCTTCAAGTCTCTGAGGGAAGTGGAACATTATATCACGGAGAGAAAGGAGGGTGAAACGGAGTGCTAATTTTAAGGTAAAGATAACAAATCGGTTGTTTAGACCATGTTTGGATGCGACGCATTGTTCGGTGTTTTGCAATAGTTTAGTGTGACGATATTGAACAATCGTTTGTAAGGTCGACTCTACGGTTGAATGGTTGATGTTTGAATCTCATTGTATGTATTGTGATGGTACTATCGTGCGAACTCTCCCATATTCTAACATACATTTTTTTTCGGGGCCGGTGTCTATTTGTTATAACGCTGCAAGTATACAAGGTACGGTATCAAGTTGTTTTCCATAATGCATAGGAATTTCAATTATAATGGATGCCATTAAGTGACGTCATAAATAATTCAATATGGCGGACAACAAGCGCCGTTGGCCATAACATTATTAATAATTACACATACAATTAATACTTGCTTGACAACCGTCATAATAGTATCTTAATTGATGTGAATTCTATAGTTTTTTTTTTGTGTAAAATTGATTTAGTTTTTGTAGAGGGAGTAGTTATTAATTGTTCAATTTTGAGTCGATCTGCAATCAGTATAGGTGCTTTATTTTGTTATCTTTAGCCAAATTTTACCACCGATGTCCGTACGTTGAAAGGCCTACACGTGCGCATACAAAAATCGATTTTAAGTTTAATGCGATAAGAGTGTTTTAGGTTACCGCGATTTTCCCGCCCCGACACGAAGTCGAAGCCTGAACAATTTTCATAGTCCTCAGAAAGTTTTCTACTTTATCATGGCATTGTTTGTATTTTGAGAATAAATTCGTTTCCTTTTTGGAAGGAAATTTGAGAAATTTTATTCTTGTGAATTTAGCCTAGTTTCTGACATTCCGTAATTAATTTCTTATATAAACGCGTTACCACTCGTGTCATTTTAATATTAATTGCTATTTTATTTTATGAAAATTATATTTTATCTTATTTTGTGCATGTATATTTTGCTGTTCTATTAATTAGGTGGTATATCTCAAATTTATTTACAATTTTAATTTAAGTTTTATCGAATCTTATTTTTTATTATAGATTTTAAAACGAAGGGTTGGAAACAATTACAGTTCAGTATTTATATACTTAGTTTTATATAATTTTTATTCTGACTCAAACTTTGGATTGTGGACAATGGACTATATTTTTGTGACAAAAGAACATGTTTTTGACATACTTGATGATGACTTGTGACAGTTTATGAAAACGTCTTGACAGATACTGAAGTAATTTGGCAGCTATGACATTTGCCTCACCCGGGTCAAAGATCTTTTCACTTAACGCCCAGAATCGTCTTAATCATTAATTTCCTCCTTAGCTCGTGAATCATTACCTGAACTGACTGACTCACTTATAACTCAATTGTAGAATGTCTCGTGACCTCGAATGATCCCCTCCACATGTTTTGTTGTGGATCATTGCGTAAGTTTGAATGGTTACATACAACCTTAAGGTTGTAGTAGGTACTTGAATACTATGAGAAAAATTTGACCTCGACTCGATTAGATATATGCCTCTAATTCGATTTCACTTAACCAATTTTACCAATGCGAGAACCGTGGCTATGTTTGATTTTTGATTCAATTGTGGAGACTTTTGTATTATCTGTTCAGATTATGATTTTAATACTTTCCACAGAAATATTATGTCTGAATCGCCTCCATTTGCAAATTGTTTTTAAAATACTCTTTTCAATGGCATTTCAATCTCAATTTTACAATTTACCTAACTATTTCCTAACTCCAATATGTTTATTTCTTGTTTATAATACAAAATTAAGTATAATTTTAATGTATTTTTTTTGTTTTATGCAAAAAAATATTCATACTTTCTTGATACATTTTTTTAAATATAAAAAATATTTTTTTTCATTTAATTGGAATATTTGTATTGGAAAATAAAATAATTACCTTATGTTTCTTTATTCATACAAGAAAATTGAACTGTAATAAAAAATTCCACTTGCACGAACTGAACGGGCAGACAAAGTAGCTTATTTAATATGTAAAGACATGTTTGTTTACTATATCGCCTGTCGTAATCGTTTGCGTAAGGCCTTCTAAGAGGACTATTGATGGCATAGGTGGCGTTGTCGTCACGAAACACGTTTCGAAATATAAAAATGTAGGCCAACCAGGTGTTTGTAAATGCTATAGGTTTGCGAAATATATTTTTTGGTATACACAAATAAAATGTTAATTAATGGTGCCATCTGTTTAATGCCTTTATTTGTGTAAGTTATTGTAATTTGTTGGTTGTAGTCTGGGTGCCTTTCGAATTATTGCCTGTTGCGTGTAAGTAATTTATTCAAATAAAAAAATAAAAAAACAAAAATAAAGTTTTATAAAAAATTAATTCAATAAAATGTTTAATTGATTTACTATTTTTATAAAATAGGTCGAACTGCCGTAAATATGATGAAATATTAGTTATATATACTCTATAACTAATATTTCATCATCTATATATACTCTTAAACTAGAAGTACAATATTATATTCCCAATATCTCCGTCTATATCATAATAATATATTTTAAATCTATAATTATTATTTAGGTGTATGTAAAAAGATTTCCGTCCTTTTTTGTAACGCCATTTTGTTTACATTTAAAAATAGAATTCTGTGTAACTGTTATTCATATGCCAAAGAAATGTGTACAAATGTAACGCATTCATTTACCTGAATAATTAAATAAAAATATATAATGAAAATACATTTTTTTGCATGCAAAAAATTCTTATAATCTATGCCTAGAATATATTAAGATATATCACACCACAGATTTAGATTATATTTATAAGTATTTTTATACGATAATAATAATTTTATATTATAAAGTAAATTATAATAAGTCGAAACTAGTCTTAAGTCGTTCATATAATTATACAAAGAGAATAAATTTAATAATAAATTTTATTGAATCTCATTGGTTCTTTTATTTCTATAATTAATTGAAAATTAATTTTTATTTACAAATCTATCTGAGATAACATATTTGCTTTTTTTAATTTAATTTAAATCAGAGACGACTTCGTTTTCTCTAGTGCAGTAGTGCTGTGGTCTTATGAGTTGAAATCCCGGGTTCATTTCTCGGCAGAAGCATACCAGAGTTATTTTGGTCTGGTGAGAAGCTTTGGCCGTGCCGAGTTATCACTTGATAGGGGTAAAATAGTTACCTACTTATGCCAGTACCCCCAATAAGCTTCCAAGCGGCAAAGTACTTATAGATTACATATTATAGATACGCTAACTACAGTGGGATGGTAAATGGTGGGAAGTAATGATCCAGTCAAATTAAAATTCAAAATTTCTTTATTCATGTAGGCCTATCACAGGCACTTATGAAGCGTTCATACATAATTGTTTACATAATTGTAACGGGATGGTGATAACTTCGTTCGCCAACTTAAATCTAAAGCTACGAGGGTTCCAAACGCGCCCTGGTCTAAGAAGAGCCCACAACAAACTTAGCCGGGTAAATTTATTTTTTTGTTATCACCATCTTCCAGTAAATTTAAATTAAGCTATGAAGCTAGAGCAATTCACACCCAAGCTTTTTTATCGTTTAAATAATCCTTAATGTTATAATAGGATTTTTCTGTAAGCTTACGTTTTATATAAACTTTGAACTTATTGAGAGACAACTCAAAGATTTCATTTGGTAATTTGTTATAAAATAATATACAATTGCCCTTGAATGAATTTGCAATTTTTTGTAGCCTAGTAAACTGCACAACGAGTTTATTTTTGCTTCTAATATTAATATTGTTACTTTTTAAATTTTGATATATTGTTATGGACATAAATTAAATTTTCATATATGTACTGACTATGCACCGTCATTATTTTAACTTCTTTAAATTTATCCCTTAATGACTCTCTTGGGCCCATTTTATATATCGCACGAACAGCCCTTTTCTGCAGGACGAAAATAGAATCTATATCAGCAGCATTACCCCATAATAAAATGCCATAGGACATAATGCTGTGAAAATAACTAAAATAAACAAGCCTAGCAGTTTCTATGTTTGTCATATGACGAATCTTTTTTACCGCGTATGCTGCAGAACTAAGTCTGTTCGCTAAATTATTTATATGTGGGCCCCATTGAAGCTTAGCATCTAAAGTTATTCCTAAAAAGATTGTCGTATCCACCAAATCCAACTCCTCATTATTAAGTTGTACAATGGTTTTTACTTGTTTAACATTCGGTAGTGTAAATTTAATACTCTTCGTTTTTTTTCCGTTAAGAGCTAAGTTATTAGCCTCAAACCATTGTACTACTTTAGCGAGACATATGTTTACATCGTCAAGATTTTTTTCACGACGTTCAATTTTAAACATCAATGATGTATCATCAGCAAACAATACTATCCCGTGATTGTCCTCAGCTAGGTAAGGAAGGTCATTCATGTAAATGAGGAATAGGAAGGGTCCTAATATAGATCCCTGGGGGACACCAATTTGCACAAATGACCCGTTAGACCGCTTTCCGTTCACGTCAACTTTTTGAATTCTATCATTAAGATAGGAAATCATTAAATCTAGAGCTATGCCCCGAATTCCATAGTGGTATAGTTTCCTGATTAATGTTTCATGTTGTACACAATCGAAAGCCTTGGACAAGTCACAGAAGACGCCAAGTGCGTCCCGTGACTTCTCCCAGGCTTCAAATATATTTTTTACTAACTCAACACCAGCATCGGTTGTTGAGCGACCCCGTGTAAAACCAAATTGCTGCCCGTGCAATAAATCGTTCTTATTAAAAAAGTGAAGTAATTGATTTAATATAAGTTTTTCAAAGATTTTACTGAGAGTAGGTAGTACAGATATTGGTCTAAAGTTAGAGGGGTCGGTAGTACTACCCGATTTGAACAACGGAACTAGTTTGCTATGTTTCATTAAATCAGGAAACACACCACAGTCTATACAATTATTAAATATGAATGATAGGTCAGGTGCAATTATATCAATCAAAGACTTTACAACGATAACGGAAATGCCCCACAAGTCATTTGTTTTCTTATTATTTAATAATTTAAATGCCTTAATAACGTCTGAGCTGCTAACGTGTCTGAACTTAAAAGTATCGTTACATTCAGACACATTAAACTTCAACAAAGACAATCTAAGATTGTAATGGGCTAACCTGGTTGTAGCAGGAGCCTGAGAGCAGTTATCATTGGTTTCTGCGTGGCATCGTACCGGAACGCTAAATCGCTTAGGCGGCACGTATTTCTCGGTAGAGACCACGATGTAAGAGCTTCCCACTTGACAAAAATCTAAGTTTTTTTGTTCTGGACTTAAACCGACATTTCTGACTAGTTGTTGCCCAATTTTTTCGTTTGGTTGTAATACGGTTTTTTGGAAATCCCGTGAACCGCTTGTTTTCCTGGGAAACAAATGAGCCCTTGTCTACTCCGTCATTTCAACTAACTCTATGCCAAAAATCTAGTTGATGGCTTTCTTAGTCTGAACATGAATTATGGACAAACAGACAAACACACTTTCGCATTAATAATATTAGTTATAATTAAGATTTTATCAGGAAACTCCAAACACATCCTTCTCCGCTTATTGTCACCAAGCTTCCTTGTAAGGCTAATATCTTGTTAACGAAGCATCATCGTCATAATATCAACCAATTATCGGCCCACTACATGGCACGGGTCGCCTCCCACTTTGAGAAGCGTTAAGGCCGTAGTCCACCACGCTGGCCCAGTGCGGATTGGTGGACTCCACACATCTTTGCAACAATTCTCAAGAATTCTTAGGCATGCAGGTTTCCACGGTTTTTCTTTTACCGTTGAAGCAAGTGACATTTCGATTACCTAAAACGCACATAACTTATAAAACTAATAGGTGCGTGGTTTCGCGAACTCCGAAAGTAAAGCCGAACTCCTAACCACTGGGCTGTCACAGCTTCAAAATAAGCTATTTTGATAAGGACAAAAAATAAGTCCAGTAAGAAGATTATATTAAACTACCCTCTACATTTTACTACAAGAAAACCCATTTCCCAGCGAAGAGTAAGTAGGTGGGTATAAAAAGAGCGGACGCGACTAGTTTAGTACACAAGCGGGCCTGGGCGGACTAAATAAACACATAAAACTAGTAAAAAGAGTAAAAACCGCGCGGTTTACTGGGAGGTCACTACGGAATCTTAAATGGATATAGTGTCGTCATAGAGTCACTGGAAACGATTTGTTTTTTTTTATTTTTTACTTTATTACTTCATTTTTTATTAAAGGAAAACAACAGCTTTTTCACGAGAAATATTTAAGGAAATGTTACATCATTCATCATAAACAATCCAACCCATCGACGCCAACTGCTGGGCAAAGGTATAAATATATTACGGATTGTATCCAGCGGCTCCCAGCGACTGGCTTTACATCGTCTGTCTACCTCGTTGGGGGTCGACATACACTGCGTTTACCAGTCCATTTCAGCACCTTCCAGGAAACCAACGTCCATCAGATCTCCGAGCTGCTTGCTCCGCCCATTGCCACTTCAGCTTCGCGACTTGAAACTATGTCCGTAACTTCTGCGGATTTCTTCATGAAAATTAAAAAAATAAGAAATAATTAAAATTTCTACATTCCTACAGTTTTAGATTACTACGCTGGCCAAGTGTTGATTGGAAAACTTCGTACGCCTTTATTTATTTATTTATTTATTTATACTCTTTATTTGCACACAAATAAAAATACAAAAAAAGAATAAAAGAAAACACAGACAGAAGAAGTATACAAAAGGCGGCCTTATCGCTTCGTAGCGATCTCTTCCAGGCAACCTTAGGATAAGGAAAACAAAAGGATAACATACTGCAGGTTGTGCATATTAAAAAAAAATACATACTAATAACTACATACTAATACTTAAACTAGATTACACAAATAAAATAATACATAATAAATTAAATAATAAAAAATAATAATAAACTAATATATACTATAACATATCATAAATACATTAACAACAGTAAATACTATTACAAGTCGTCTTTAATTCAAACTATAGTGGTTTTTGACAGCTTTCTTAAAAATACAAAGTGTCTTAGACTGCCTTATGTCTATTGGGAGCGCATTCCATAGCGCTATGGCTTGCACTGTAAACGAGTGCTCATAGAACTTAGTTCTATGAAAAGGCGTACTCAGAGTCAGCGCGCGACACGATCTTAAATCAGATTGCACTCCCAGAAAAGTAAACTTCTCCTTAAGATAAGAAGGAGTTTTTAAATGAAATAAAACACAGTACAGAAGCGAAAGTACATGCAAATCCCGGCGACGGCGAATAGGGAGCCACTTGAGTTTTTGTCGAAATTCGGAAACGTGGTCATATTTGCGTAGGCCAAATATGAACCGAATAGCAAGATTTTGGAGACGCTCAAGTTTGTTAATCTGGTCTTCAGTCAAATTAAGAAAGCATGCATCCGCATAATCGAGAATTGAGAGAAGGAGAGAATGGGCTATCATAACTTTGGTTGGGATTGGCAGAACAGCACGTAGGCGTCGCAATGAATGCATTGTCGCAAAAGTTTTCTTACTCAGCTCCTTAATATGCGTTGACCATGATAAATCCTGATCTATTTGAATGCCAAGATCTTTAACGGTGGCACTAAAAGGAATAGCGACACCATTATAAACAATAGAAGGGATGTTCTGCCAATCAACTTTTGAAATCATTCCCGGACTGCCAATAATTATTGATTGTGATTTTGCGGGGTTCACCTTCAGCCCATACTGCTTGCTCCATTCACAGATCAGTGAAAGGTCAAAGCCTTTGAGAATGTTATGGCGAGCTCTCAGGTATGCAGGTTTCCACACGATGTTTTCCTTCACCGTTGAAGCTAGTGATATTATATATTAATCGTAGGAAGCACCGTGGTCTTTAAAACCCTCTTTCCTATGAAAGAAACTGTGCCCATCCGAAAAACGTTAATTATCTAATAATGAATGCCACATCTAGCTTAGTTCTTATTCGGCGTGCTGACCCACATTCACAGAGTTATGTCGTTTGGGCGAAGGCGGATAAATAACCCGAGCGAGTAGGTATTGTGTTTCACACATACTGTCGCCGCACACAAAATGACTTATTATGAGACGTTGCCATTTGTCTACTACTGCACATAATATTTGTGTTCTGCACATAGCGAATGGCCCGGGTTTCAATCCTCGGCGGGTGTTTAAAATTTCAAAATTTTCTTGTTCTTTCTTAAAAACAAATAAATTTGCTTAAAACTTTACGTAGCGTAATTTTTTTGTACTACATAAAAATGTAATTCCCCATGGTGGCCATGTTTTATTTAAATTTATCATAGTGTAGTGTTCTACTAGTCAAACCCTTACAAATATAATAAATATATACTACGATAGAAAACATCGCAATCTAGCTTTAAAGTAAGCGTAGCTTTCGTTATGGGATACTTAGATGACATGAATATTATTATATTGTATAATATAGATTAATACTTATAATATTTAGATAAACACCCAGTCAATGAAAACCACATTTATGTTCATGCCACAATGAAATGAAATGAAATATTTATTTTGCTAAATATGGGTTAATTATTGGTGTTTAGGATATAAAGTTCCAACATATTCTTGTTGATGTACAACATGCAAAATTTAAACATTAAGTTATATTAATAATAATCTTATTTGTTATCAATTATGTAAAATAATTGTATAAGTTATTTAATCACAATTCTAAGTTTTAATGTCAAATAAATACAATTAAAATTAAATTTAATTAATTAACATGTCAGAAAATTGAGGTCACGCACACATACAAAATTAAGCAGGAACCAAAGATTTCATGATAACCATAGCAGCTAAGGTATTCTGCGATGGTATAAAATGATCTGTCACACAACCATATAAACAAGTTTCCTTTTAAAGGTTTTCAAGCGTAGTTTTTTACATTTATTTCAATTTTATTATATTATATTTTCCAGTTGTGGGAATCGAACCCACAGCCTTGGAATCTGCGTCAACCTACCGTAAATATTGAGGGAGTTGTGAAAAAAAAAATATAATTCGCCATTTTGTGGCGGTGGCCATCTAGCACCGATTTTCATCAAACATAGCTAAAGCACTCTCGACTAATTCACCTGTCAAATAAAGAAAATAAACACAAAATCGGATCATCCGTTACAGAAATACGATGCCACAGACGGACACACGCCCCGTCATTCGTGATTCGGGGGTTAAAAATAATGTCGCTTTTCGCTGTCTGTCTGTCTCTATGAATGCTTTACATTTCAAATAAAAAACAACATAAACAAAACCAGTTCATCCGTTCGGGAGCTGAGATGGCACAGACAGACATTTTGAACACTTAAACTAAAAATGCTTGGAGCAATCTCCATTATCCACTGATGGAGTCTTAGCTCTCTTATCGCGGCGATAGTCAGCGTACACGTTTCAGAATAGTTAGTGATTACTGTTCAAGGTACTTTATGGTAATTGATGTTCAAAACGTGAGTTATACATCATTTGAAGTGCCAATTATTTGAATTAGTGGTACAGATAATTAGTAGGTCTATTGTAATTGATTGAAAGGGCTCTATCTATATGGTAATGGGAGGTAATTAAGCTTTATCTATTAATTAGAGATTGAATATGGGATGAGGGATGACAGTTGGTGTTGCGGTTTTAAGGGCCTTAGATTCGTTTCCCGGATCGAACTAACAATTTATTTATTTGTTTCGTGCCGAAAGATGTCATATACTCATAAACAAGAAAAGATGTGGACAGGGAAATACTTATCTCTTTCAGAGATCCTACCTACCTCTTCTTTCGTAGGTCTTTTGTAGGTTACAAATGTTGCGGTTTTATGGTCTCTCTGCGACGCGCTTGATGTCGTCGCGTCGGTCCACCTCGTTGGGGTCGACCAACGCTGCGCTTACCAGTGCGGCACCTTGGGACCCCAACCTCCATCCATTGTCCGAGTTATGTCCCCCGCCCATTGCCACTTCAGCTTCGCGACTCGTTGAGCTATGTCGGAAACTCTGGTTCTTCTACGGATCTCCTCATTTGATCACGTAGAGATACTCCAAGCCAAGCTCTCTACATCGTCCGCTGAGTGACTCTGAGCCTTCTTATGAGGTTCGTAGTAAGCGACCATGTTTCGGAACCATAGGTCATCATCCCAGTAACCCTGTCGGGTGAGATTACAAATTCAAATCAAAATTCAAAAATGTTTTATTAATGCACTCGTAGACCCTTCACAGGCACTTATGAAGCATGCATACATATTATATGTTACTTTAAGTGTTAGGTGAAGGTGATAACATTCATTAACTTAAAAATGAAATATCTTCTACGTTAAATCGCTCAGCGGCAATTCTTTGTCGGTAGGGTGGTAACACGGCCAAAGGCTCCCACCAGATGAAATTATTATAAGCATATTATTATATCCTACTTATATTCTAAATAGAATGATAGATGTTTGCTTTTCATTCATGATAGAACTACTGAACGGATAACACTAGAGGGCTTTTACCCCGGAATTACCCATTGTTCCACACATCGCGCGGGAACCCCGCGCGATGTGTGGAACTGAAATATACTTCAATGAGCTATAATAAAATAAAATAACCATAGCAAACTTTCTCAAAATTAGATTTTTCATGATTAATAATTGCAGTAATAAAAATAATATGTGTAGACTTATTAACCGCCGGTATCGCCGGGTTACGGAGGTAAATACCTTATAGCAAAACTAGGTTTACAGTATTATTAGTAGCGGGTATCTAGCTTGTAGACAATAACACAACTTACCAATCGCCGGTTCGGTTAAACGCAAACAATAAAAACGAACCTTGCGATCATTTAGCGAGCGATTTAGTTGATGACACCGAAATGGCCTCACGCGCGATTAAAGTCTGTAATTAAAGACGATTAAAGCTATCATCCACCTCATCCGAACAGTCTCCCACACACACCTCTTCTGTCAAAGATAATCTAGTATAAGTAGGAGAGCTCTCTGTAACAGAGCTCGGCCGGTCACGTACTAACGCCCTGCTTATTTCTGTCGCCAAGCACAGTTGAGTTTCGGACTTGTCCGGGGAATTACTGTAGCCATTCGCTCTTTAAGGCGTACTGTAATTACATGGCAGATGAGGCTTAACACCTACGCTTCAGTTTAATGGACACACTGTGGCACTTTGTAGGATGTATTCCGTGCGGTGAAATATTTATAGCTTCTAGTTTTCCTCTTATCCTGCTAGACTAAATATGAAAAATTCTAAAAATTAATTTATTTCAAGTAGGCCTAGTGTAGTGACTCTACCACTGGTTTGAAATACAGATTCCACTGCGAGGAGCCGGCAAGAAACTCAGCAGATTGCTCTTTTACAACATCATTTTATAGTTGAACGAACTTTAGGTTTTTTGTTTTGTGAGAGATGAGAGCGGAGTGGCCTGCTTCAAAGCAGCCTTGTCGTTAAGGAATTCATAAATTGTTTAGTAACCACGAATGGTTAAATGTGTTTTAATATATTGTTTAAACTTAGGTAAAGGTATATCTAATATTACCTTCGGTAACATGTTATAAAAGCATATTCCCATTTCACAAAAGATTTCTGTACTTTTCTCAGACGATATGCAGATATCACTAATTTATGTCCGTTTCTAGTAAGTTGATTCTTTATATCGACTTTTTGTTTATAACTACTTGTATTTTGTTTAATAAAGATCATATTATTAAAATTATATCTCGAGGCTACTGGAAGTATACCTATTTCTTTAAATTTGGCACGAACGGATTCGATTATGCTTCGCAAGTTAAGATAACATGTCAAAGGGTTGTCATTGATGAAAAAGTAATAAGCATTATGTATTCAGGGTACGAGAAAAGTACAGTATCTGATGGTATAACGAGTGAATCATCCATTTGCGATTTCAAATGTATGACTCAGTGAGCATGTACAGTAAGGTGACGGCGACGAAAGTATCAAATCATAAACCTGATTATTTTCCCGTTTCACATCCGGAAACTTGTTCTTGTTTATCGGGAAAATTAACTTGGAAACGATTATAAACTTAATATTGCAGAAAAGCTATTCTACTATAAATGCCAAAGTTTGTAAGAATTGATGAATGTTTGTTACTCGTTCACGCAAAAACTACTTAACGGATTTTGATAAAATTTATAAAATATATAGATTTTACATTACGATACTATATAGGTTATAATTTATAAAGATGTTGTGGGAATGTTCAAAATATAAGTATAAAATGCAAGTTCGATTGTTAAAAATCTGCTATCTGAAAGGTTTTTTTGAGTGCGCTGCATACATCGTTATAGTTAAATTAAAATAATGTATGATGGGATTGTTGCTGTTAAACTGTTCTAAAAAAGGTCTGGAAAGATCAGTTCACACACACTCAGTGCTCATAATTAGGTTGCTTGATTGATGTTTGTGTGACGAACATGAATGTTTTTCAGTTTCTGGGTGTTTATCTGTATATTATAAGTATTTATGTATATCGTATTTATTCATATTTGCTCTTTAAAATAATTGTTTTATAAATATAACCTAAAATAAACTATTTAAAACTAAATGTAGTAGTATGTAGAGTAAATGCTTCCGACTTGACTTTGTTAACATTGTGAACAGAGATTAATAAAAATATTCAAATTAAAATCTTGTTTCTATATTTTCAGTTCTTCAATGAATTTAATAAAGATGTCAGATACTGACGCAGTTGGGTTTTTCTTTTTTTATAATATTAAAACAAATAAATAATAACATCAAAAGCAAATCTACAACATTTTAGGTGTCTTAACTTTTAGGGTCGGGTTCTTGTAGTGAGACTTCGTGCATCCGTTTACCATTTTCCTGCGGAACGCTATAAATGTCCGCAATTCCGCATGTGCTATTATGTTGTCTAAACAATTACTGCAGCTGTACCTACCCACTGGTCGTGCATAAACATTGACAATGCAGTGACCTTGACAACCGGCGGTCGTGCCGTTATACGTACCTAGTAACTCGCAGTTATCTAAACATCCATACAACAAATAAAATTGAAATAATTTATTATATAATATCTCATATTTTACAGAACAAAAATATATATCCCCCGATTATATTCCCTGACAGGGATACAATTTACAATCAAAGTGGAGTGGTATTTGATGCTTCAATGTTAGTCGTGTACACGGATTCTGTATATTCTTCATTCTGTGATTCGGAATCATGTTATAATAACGTATACTAAACCCCGCGAAGGACTTCTGCACCGGGACGGGTCGTGTTTGATCCCCGGTAGGCGCAGTTTAGTTTATTAATATCTGAATATCTGAATTCTACTGAAAACGTGCCGCCAAGTGATTTAACGTTTCGGTAAGATGTTGCGTAGAAACATATCAGGGAACCGGTAGAAAGCGAGATAAGTTTGAATATAACTGCCATACCCCTAAAAGGTTAGCCCGCTACCATCTTGGACTGCATCACCATTTACCAAGTGAGTAATCAATGTAAATCTCGATGCTGATGTTACTTATACGCCTATCATTTCCACCTTGTATACAACGTGTAACGGAATTACAAAATACTGTCGAAAATTGCATATGTATATTCCATAAGGAATCACCCTTTAAAAATATTAAATCAAAAGAAGCATATTTATTTTTCCATACAAACTAATTCAAAACATTTTAAGTGTTTACTTGTGACAACCCTATTGAAGATAAAAGATCGACACGTGCACAGTACGTACGCTACGCGACTCGTACCTAATAAAGTGGCATGAGTCAATTGATTTTACACTTGCATGTGATGTTAGGGCTGTATCTCATTTCTTTCAGTAAAAACTATAGCAACGGTTAACTAAAAAATAGCGTTTCGGTTTCTCAGATTAGTTACTTATTTATTTTTTTGTCTTTAGTTACATATATTGTTTTATATATATTATATATATTTAAGTAGTGAAGTATTTATTTTATGCACCACCTAATTATTTTCTGTATTTGTTTTCTTCGCCATTGGTTGTCTGGAAAAAATCGCTTTGGAGCGCCAAAGTGTATACGTTGTTTTTTTGTGCTTTTCTTTTTTTATGTCCTTTTGTGGTGTGCGTGCAAAAGAAGTATATTCATTCACTCATTCATTCATAAGTCTCAGAGACGGTAAATAATGAACACCTTAAGCCTCTGAAGTATATACACGTTGTATATGTTTTAAAATATACTGATTATTTGTAACACTATCAGGTCCCAGTTCATAAAAGGAGCTATATAGGAAACGCGGGCTGCCAACATTCCGTCTATTTGGAGTGTACCAAATGGTAAGTATGAGGCAACCTTCAAACCGCTAATACCATAGCGGCAGGCACCTCGCCGTGTCAAGGAGGTCCACTGCCGATTGCACACATAACTTGTGTACACTTAAGATTTGTGCGTTCCTAATCATAGGTAAATTATGAAAAGAAAAAAATGAATATAATATATAAAATTAAAATATTACTTGCTTTAACGCTGAAGGAAAACGTCGTGAGGAAACCTGCATGCCTGAGAGTTCTACATAATTTTCTCAAAAGTGTGTGGAGTCCACAATTCCTATACTGGGCCACAATACCTATATAGATTTCTGTACTGGGCCAGCGTGGTGGACTACGGCCTTAACCCCTTCTCATTGTGGGAGGAGAACCGTGCTCTGTAGTGAACCGGATGAATAATTAAAAAAAACATGATATCATTGCAGATTGATTTATAGCTACTTATGAAAAAAGCCGTGCCCCGTGGACAGACGGACAGATTAGAACACAGTTGTGAGCTTCTCTTTCCGCGGGTGACGTGGTGGTGGTGGCAAAATTCCCGTGGGAAGGGGCTTTTAGTCCAGCAGTGTACTGGTTTAAGCTGTTGATGAAGACGAGGTAAAAAAGACATAACGATGAATGAATGAATGTATCAATGAACGAATGTATGCCATAAAAATACTGTGCACACCATTAAAATACCGGATAATTGAAACAAATAAATTTACACAATGCAATTTGACGGCCACTTTTTTAACAAAGCTTATGGTTTGATGGTTTGATGAAGCGAGGATAAAATACTTTAGTGAAGCAAGTTTCAACTTTTGAGTACAGCGATTAAAGTTAGTTATTATTCTAATTACAGTGCTCATAGTAATAATTTTTAACTAGCACAAGTTTAGTCCTTTAACCTTAAGTTTTATTATGTCTGAATTTACCTACAGTTAAAAAAAACAAGTTATCCGATTCAAAAAAGAACATTTAATAATAAATAATGTCTGGTCTCCCCTGCCGGGGTGTAATCCTCCGCCCGGCGCAAATATGTATTTATGTAATGTATATTTAAGTGTAATCTCTATGTTAGATACATAGTAAGTATATTAATGATGTGAGAGTAAATCTCGAATAATAATAATAAAAGGTTATGGGTTATTTACTGATGGTATGGCGGTAACTAGCCACGACCGAAGCGCCCCACCAGACCAGTTCAAAGAAAATTCAGAGGTTATAATTTCCCAAATTTGCCTTCTGAGACCTCCCATGTGACCACAACACTCACCACTGCGCTTGGGGGTCGACAATTAACGAGTACCTATATATATAGTACATAGCAAGTAAGTTAATCAGCCGAAGTCACGGGTTACACTGACACAAAGACGCATAACATAACATGACAAATAGCTGAACACCTAAATATGGTCCGTCCTTTTGTTTGTCACAACCAAATACTGATACAAAGCGTATTTTTGCGTTATAATGACTTGCAATACACATACCCCAAAACTTACCTTTTTGTAACCTATGGTTTCTTTACCTACTGTGATGAATCGCTCATAATTAAATATTGTTCGTGTTTACGAAAGAGAGATTTAATAAATGTTGAAAATTAAAATTAAAATGTTATTAGAGAGTTAGTAATTTGCAATAATAATTATAATTAAACAAATTAATATAATTACAAATAATAATAAAAATAATTCAAACATATAAATCTTTGAATGTATTGTTTTTATTATTTTTGAATTTTTGGTTATTGTTATTATTTGATTTGTTGATTATTATTGTTTTTTTTAATTCTAGATTTTATAAAGCTATATATATATATATATATATTTGTAATCATTGGTACTTTTTGAATTCTTTTTATAGCCCCGGGGAGACAAATTGGGCGACTGTAATGCTTCTGTAATAAATAATGTATATCAGGTAAGTTTACACCATTCTTAGTTAAAACCAACCTAGGTCTCTTGATTTGCAGTCGAACAAGCTCACCACGAGACTAACGAAGCTAACTGCCTAGTCGAATAACCTGTAATAAGACAGCAAGAATCATGGAAACGCATTATAAGACATGTGTGGGAAACGATTGTCCGTACGCAGCCAACTATGTTATGACGAACGGTTATTGTCTGCTAAATTATTCGAAAAATCACGTATTTTGAGAATAATTCTTATATAGTAGTTATTTCAACTGCCTTTGTATTTTAATCAACCCTCGTAGCTTTAGTTTTAAGTTTACGGATATAGTTACCGCCGTTATCTCACTAGCGTAGGTACTTATTTTATATGTAATGAACGCATCAAATGTACCATCTATGTGTTTATTTGAATAAAGAAATTCCTTGGAATTCTTTATGACAAGGTTGCTTGGCAGCATCCGGCTCCGCTTTCATCTCTCACATGATAGAAAAATGAATTTTAAAATGTAAAATGTATATTGTTGATCTTGGAAAAGAGCAACTGCTGAGTTTCTTGCCGGCTTCTTCTCAGTAGAATCTGACGTCCGAACCGGCGCGGTGGTAGAGTCACTACACACAGATAGACTTGACGTTTCAAAAGTGCTTATAATAGGCCTACTTAAAATAAATGAATTTTGAATTTTGATTTTTTTTTTAAATATTAGACTTTGACTTTGAATATAATTAAACAAGAAAAGCAAAGATTAAAAATTCTCTTTTAGGGAACCGGCATCATTATTATCTTTTTTTAATTATTAATATAAATTTAGACGGCCGAATGGAGCAGTGCGTAGCGACCCTGCTTTCTGAATCCAAGGCTGTGGGTTCGATTCCCGCAAATGGAATATGGTTGTGTGATGAGCATGATTGTTTTTCAGTGGGTGGTTTTCTGTATTTATATATATATTTATAAGTATTTATGTATATTATTCTCAGTCATCTTAGTACACATAAAACAAGCTACGCTTTCTTTGGGGCTAGATGGCCATGTGCGCCAATGCACATCGTAGTAAAAAAAAAATTGACGTACGTTGCAGCCCTCCAGCATGTTAGTGAAAAACCACCACATAAAAACAGAGCAACACTCCGCATGTCATGCCAGGACTACAGCGTGCTGTTGTGCCTAGTTCCGTCTGTCTGTCCTGCAAAGTAACGGAAAAAGAAACCATAATATTCGAATGTGTAACAAGTTGCCAGAATCCATAAAAGAAATGATTCCTTCTTTATTTTAGAGAAAATTGCATGAGTGGCTATTATTTCTTTTATTTATTTTTAATTGATTTTTTTATTTTACTTAATGTTGTTATTTCGACTAACTTTGTATGTATGTAAATATTATCAACAATATTATGGATATTATTTAAAGATGACTTTTCTAATTTCATTTAATCTACTTGTATTTCGACTTAACTGCTTATTTTCATTCCATTACATTATTTTAATTATCGATATTATAATTTATATATATTTGCGTTCTGTTTATGGTTGTAATTTCATTATTTTATGTTTTTATTTCATATGATATGATTGTGAGTTGCACGCCAAATTAATGGTAATACACTGTTTCAATAAAAAAAGGTAAATTTTAACATGTGATTATCTACGTGTATTTATGCAATAAATATTATTATTATTATTTTTAATAAATGCAGGCGAAGAACGAGCAATAGCTAGTATCTCATCATCATCATCATCACATCAACCCATTCCTTCTTCTCGTTGAGTTTATTCCTAATATGAACGGAATACTCACATTTCTTGACAGGACTCGGGAATTGAACTGCATACGAATCATATGCTAACCACCTTGCCAAGGTATTCATTTGACATGTACGCGGGCAAATCTGAGGGGCTGACCTAGTCATAAGAGTAATTGCTAAACTGCGATTAATATCATTAATTTAGGGCTTCATATATTCAAACAGTTGCAAATTAAAACCAAAATCGTTCTTATGTAGTCACCAATAGGAACTAAAATCGTAATAAACTAACTTGACCCTTGTAAACCCCTAATGAAGCTTCGTTTTAAACTGGGTATTGAACCTTGGCCCGGCAGGTGATGATATTGAAAAGCTCTTATTTTTCAGATGATAAGACACATTTTTCAATGACTTATTTTAAGTATATGGTTTAAGCACATTGCATGAGCGACAGCGTTTTCTTAGAAACCCCTCATTTCTGATTTAATATCGTAGGAATCTGAGTAAGTGACTTCTTATAAATATAACTGTTCGCAGAGTTTGGCCTTCTAGTATACTCCATATCCTATAATATAATAGATTATCAAAATAACAAATGAGTACCTAATTATAAGTTCAAATAAAAAAATAGGCGTTTAAGTTTAGTTTGAAGCAACGTGAAATTTTATATCTCCTACATACAGTAATACTTACTAAGTCCAGTAAACATTGTCTAAAAAATACGGATGTTTAATTTAATTATATCTTGAAGTGAAACTTTTGATAACTACAGCTTTATATATTATGTAGAATATTTTATTCAAATTACTAAGCATTTTTGAAATTGTGATCATTTTTATTTTTATTATTTGAAAGATTATAAGAAATAATTAAAATTATATTTGACTCATTGTGAATTTTCGACAAAGTGGTATTTGTGTGTCAATGCAGAGCCAGTTTTCGGATTTCTGAGAAAATCGGGTGCAGTAGAGATACGTTTTAAGACTCAGACGTCGCTAAGATACTTGTCGTTTCATTAGCTTACTTTATGATGTGCGTGTATGATGGCACCTCGTGAGAATAAAAGTTTTTGACCCATATCCCTGGCAAGTCAACATTTCTAATACACGAATGCGCCATCAAATACAAATTTAGCGTAACAGCAGTGTGGAACAAATCTGCTATTCAATTATGCTATAAATAAATAAATAAATATACTACGACAATACACACATCGCCATCTAGCCCCAAAGTAAGCGTAGCTTGTGTTATGGGTACTGGAGACAGCTGATGAATATTTTTTTATGAATATAATACACATAAATACTTATAATATACAGATAAACACCCAGACACTGAAAAACATTCATGTTCATCACACAAACACTCTCCAGTTGTGGGAATCGAACCCACGGCCTTGGACTCAGAAAGCAGGGTCGCTGCCCACTGCGCCACTCGGCCGTCAAATGCTATAATTTAATTAATTTCATAATCTTTTTAATTAATTTCAATCTGTATAATTCAATCTACTATGTATTTAATTAGTGTAACTGGTGTTAACCGTACAAAATGAATTAAAAAAATAATTACAATTTGCGTCTAATAAAACTCCCGTCCCACGTGACATTAGAATTGCACTCAGTTGATACAAAATTCTACTTTGACGTCATGGCGTTCTCTCACGTGTCCCTTACAACGCCGAATCTTATGAAAACGCTTCCCGCTCCGCTCCAGACCGTGCCTTTCCCCAGATATGTTAGTGAGAAGATTCAATTATCGGTAAGAGAGTGTAATGCAATCAAGTAATTGCGACGTCCGGCGCCGAGCTGCGTAATTGTCTTTGTTAACACTGCACATGATATGAACCCGGACTTTGAAAAAAACTCTGTGGAATTGCGACATGCTATAAAGATTTTAATGGGCGATATTCGGGTAATGTAGTTTGAATTGTAACACCGCATATTTCGACTTCAAGTTGGACACAGGGCGGTAAGTTCCAGGACGTTTTCCTTGCATGGACTGTGAAGTGTCGTCCTGCTTATAATTTTGTCTTCATCGCCCGCTGAGTGGCTTCCCAACCTTCTTATGAGGCCCATAGTTAGCGACCATGTTTCTGAACCATAAGTCATCACTGGCAACACGCACTGTTCATAGAATTCAGTTTAATAAGATATTAAACTATATTCTCTGGACTACGAGTTTTTGCTTGCCAATCTTGGCAGAACTCTTTGCCTATTATTTCACCTCATTGGCGCAGTGATGAGCGCAGTGGTTTTATAAGTAGGAGGTCCCACGTTCAATCCCCAACAGTTTAAATTTTTATTTTTTTTATTCCACTACGAGTTAGCCCTTGATTGCAATCTCACTTCGTGGTAAGTAATGATGCAGTCTAAGTTGGTAGCGTGCTATAGGTTTCTACGTGACCCGAACGCTAAATGTCTTAGCGGCACTTCTTTTTCGGTATTGTATAACATCTGAATTTTCTAGGTAAGTCATTAAATAGAAAAAAGCCAAGACTCTTTTATTCAATAAGCAGGTGAATAAAGGAAACGTAGATTCTTATAAGTAACACAAAATTAGAACATAATTATAACAACATAAATGTTTTGACAGTACAGGTTATAGAACCCAGCACCTGGTACTCCGTAGTCAAGCCGCTAACTAGAACGTCATGGTGTTAAAGTATACTAGGTGCTAAAATAATATAACAATGATTCATCGGATACATAATGAAGGTTGCATATATGTGGCTATTTAGTTTATAATTTAGTCACCACTGAGTATTCCGTGAGTCATATCGGTGAGAAATGATTGTTCTTCTAACTTATAGAACACTTGTACTTAGTTTACTTCATAACTTAGAACGTAAGTTAGAGCCTAGGTGCAAGATATCCCAAGGTGACGTAAAGAACGTGTAATTAAGTACATTTTAGTGTTCGCAAGTGGAATGTGGCTTGTATTGCTTTGCCTCGACAAAAACACCGTCATATAAATCCTAAAAAACACGCTCTACGAACTTTCTGATACCCCGGCACCATGAATATATGAATGAATGAATACACTTTTATTGCACACCACATTAACTAGGAATAATTATAAAAAACTAGTTGACACGATGTATACAATTAGGCGGCCTTAGCGCTATATAGCGATCTCTTCCAGGCAACCGATGGCGTAAAACACTGTTCAAGACGAGAGGTAGGTGGTGCATATTAATATAATAAATATAAATATAAATACTATATATTTATAATAAACTTATATACAATGAATATCAAGAAATAGGAACAATATTGTCAATCCGCAAACAAAACAGAATAGATTAGGCATTACTAAATTAATTGCATTCTACACATCGCATAGAAAAGACGACAAATAACTTGGACAAATTAAGCTAAGACTTTAGCAGGAACTACGACAAAGAAAGTCTGTGAAAACTCATAATGGAGGTATAATTCAATATTTGCTATAGTTAACTCTACTTTTCGCAATCTGTTTAATCTCTCCGGGACTCTTCTATCCTCCGAAGAAACTTTCAAAGTTTGCAACTTCAAATATCTGTTTCCGATTTATAAGGGCGGGAGGACAAATAATTTCGTAACGCTGACAAAGTATCCGTGTACAAAGACTGAGTTAAAAAGCAACCGTTGGACAAAGCTTTCTTATTCCTCAATCTTGCCAATGAAAAGCCTCTCATAAGTTAGTTAGCTTAGTTAGCTTTTGACTGCAACCTCGTCTGTCAAGTGATGATGCAGGCAAATATGGTAACAGGGAGTATGGCAGATATATTTAACCATTCACTTTAACCGATTGAAGTCCACTGATGTTCATAGGTCTTTTGTAGAGAGTTCCAAATCCACGGTCCTGGGCCGCTTGTTTCCAGCGGCTCCCAGCTACTCGTTCGATGTCGTCTGTCCACCTTGTTGGGGGCCGACCAACACTGCGGTAAACCATTAGTTACCCCTAAAAGGTAACATTGTTGTAGAAACTTTTTTCGAATTCAAAATTTGACAAGCTAAAGCGGTTTTATACAAAATGTCAAAAGTTTTGTGTGCCCCTAAAATTCTAATTCCCACTAGGTATCGTATTCTCAAATACTATGTCTGGCCTTCTCTTTTATATGGATGCGAAACAATGATTTTAAAGAAAGGAAGTTGTAGACGGTTGCAAGCGTTTGAGATGTGGTCATTACGAAAAATGTTTAAAATATCATGGAGACAATTCATCTCAAACGCTCAAGTATTACGAAGGGCCCAATGTCAAGGGAAACTAATGATCACCTTCAGAGGATCCCTGTTCGAGTTTCCAAGGTTGATCCTTGAAGGGAAAATTACCGGGAAACCACCTGGGAGACCGAGGAAGAAGTGGTTCGACGATATAAGAGAGTGGACATACCTATTCGGAATTGAAGAAGATGGCACATCTTCTATTTTCCACCGGCTGACCTCCGAACTTCAATATGAAGATGGCACCTAATGAAGAGGACAACATTGTTAAGTCGGTGCCAAGGGAAATGCTAAAATCAGTATATACTTTGTATACCGTTCGCTATTATATACAGTGGCACAATTTTCAATTGAATGTAGAATTTTCTAGATATTTGCAAAGAAAAGATATCATCTCCGGTTAACGTATCATACAAAATGTTCTTTATCGTGAAAAACTCGTACAGTTTTCTCCACTTTTCCTTTCATTTTCTATTTTTTACGGAGGGATAAGTTACGATGTACCTAATTCCGAAAATCCTAACGACCTAAGGGCAAAGGGGCGGGGCGGGACGCTATCGAGTCGCTTGATTTATTTTCTTATCCCTTCTTGTGGGAGGCATTTATCTGCGCCATCTTAGAAATGTCTTCTGAAATTCTTGAGGATAAGCCTAACTAACTAATTTTGAAGACCTCCCTGGTGAAGCGGTGAACGCTGTGGATTTAAGTGGGAGGTTCCAGGTTCGATCCCCTCTAAATTTTCTCTTCTATGGTCTTATGGGAAACTCTGGCCGCGGCTGACTGACATAAACATGCTGCTAGGCGATTTGGCGATTCGGCCCGATGTCCGATGAAACCGATTAGAACAGGTTAGCCCGTTAGCATCTCAGACTGCATCATCACTTACCACCAGGTGAGATTGCAGTCACTATCTTGTAGAAGAATAAAAAAATAAGTAAGCGTTGATATGCAGTTATTTTTGACAGTAATAACTGACGGACCAAGTATCTGGACCACCTGATGGTGAGTAGAAAACCGTCGCCTATAAACACTAATAACCTAACCTAACCTCTAACTTTTCTGAGTTATGTGCGTTTTAAGTAATTAAAATATCACTTGCTTCGACGGTGAAGGAAAACATCGTGAGGAAACCTGCATGCCTGAGAGTTCTACATAATGTTCTCAAAGGTGTGGAGTCCACCAATCCGCACTGGGCCAGCGTGGTGGACTACGGCCTCAACCCTTTCTCATTGTGGGAGGAGACCCGTGCCCTGTAATAAGCCGATAATGGGTGATGATGATGACCACTTGTAACTTAAATAATCTAATACAAGATTTTAAAATACAATTGCGTAAAACTTTTAACTTAATCCGTTCCAGTTTTCAAAAGAGCATACATTTCCTTCCCCTTTCTGTATTCACAAAAAAGCAACTTCATTTTGGGGAACAAACCGACAGAACACACGCGCCCCGACCCCCGACTCGAAGATAGAACAATTGCTACAATGAAAATATTAAAAGAATTCCGCTAAAGTTTACACCGTTGATACAGGTAACGCGAAGATCGTCACGTATTTTTAACTCTCATAACTAACAATATATAAAAATTCTAAAGATTGTTAAACTGTAAAGTATGTTTTAAAAGAGCTATCTGCTGAGTTTCTCGCCGGCTCTTCTCGGTGGAATCTGACGAACAGGTTGACTCACTAAGAATAGACTGACTTGACGTTTCAGAAGTGCTTATAAACTAGACCTACAGATAGGGCTATAAATTAATTTTGAATTTTGAAAGAGGTCCTGTGGCATCTCTGCATGACTGTGTCATTTTAATAGTTGTAGAGCTTTCACCGACACCTACTAAGACTTGCTGCATCAATCACGAATGTAATTGTGGGAAAAGTAGAGGGTTTTTCCCACTACTTTTCCCACAATTACATTAGGAGGAAAGGCAGAGAAGAGGACGACCCAGACTGGATTTTGTATGACAAATAAAACGAAAGGTCGGGGTGGGCTATAGATAGGTTGCTTGGAAGCATCCGGCTCCGCTTTCATCTCTCACGAGATAGAAAAATGAATTTTAAATTGTAAAATGTAAATTGTTGATATTGAAAAAGAGCAACTGCTGAGTTACTTGCTGGCTTCTTCTCGGTAGAATCTGCCTTCCGAACCGGTGGTAGAGTCACTTGGTCAATCATATTAGGCCTACTTAAAATAAATGAATTTTGAATTTTGAATTTTTTGAATTTTTTGAATTTTGATAGAAGGTTGAAAAAGGCTACACCGACGAGGGCTTAACACTTAAAGATGAAGAGCATCTTGTGTCAGAGATCGTCCGGGAAAGTGGCTGTGTTCCGATCTGAAGGGCGTGGGTGCCGGTGTAGTTACGATATAATGCTCGGCTGGATTTCAAGGGGTATTTAAGCCTCACCGACAGCAGAACAGCAAAAAGAACTTCTTGACAAAAACGACAATAACTAATAAAGATGTAGAAAATTTACTAAACAAATGCTTACCTATGTCTTAACTATTAAGACATAATAAAGGTAAGCATTTGTCCGCGGTTTCGCTCGCGTCAGTGATGATTTGGACAGTAAATTTGATTTGCACGTTTCCAAAAGTATCTAACTTGAAGACAAATATGAGTGACAATATTTGTCTCCAAGTAAGGTACTCTCTACCCTTGACAACGTGTATGCATAATTTCAATATCATAAGTTGAGTAGTTAAGGAACTTAAGCGTAACAAACAAACAATCAAACTCGCATTGGCATTTATAACATCAGTTAGGATATGTATCTTCGGCTTTTCACATCAACGGTTACCAGTGAAAGAAACAAGAATAGATAGCAGTATGACTAAAAACGCAGATCATAAACACTCAAAAACCCTGCTTATGTTATTACAATAAGTTTCAAACTCCCGTGGCAAGGTTTCCCGTGGATATGCATAGCATAGATGCAACTCGTATAATTGGGCCCTGCTTCATCCGGATTGTGCAAAAGAGTATTAAAAGCATAAATTCGGCGAAGTTTTTACCAATTTTTCGAATACTCGTGTATGACTGGGGCCGTAAAATGGCGCATTTCACTGGACTTTGTAAAGGGTTTTTCGTAGTTTCGTAATGTTTTTAGTTTTATAATGGAGCCTTGTACATCGGTAGAAAACTAAAAAAATATATGAGGTACTTACTGCGAGGTTGAAATAATGCAAAACGCATTATTTTTATTTTATGAGAAATCCGAAACAGTTTTCAACTTCAGTTTGGTTAAAAAAAAAGGAATATAAACTACAGTATCACCTATTGGCTCTAAATATAGCTAGGGAACTTTTTAGTGACTCCATAAGTGCAAAAAATCATTTTAATCGTGGAGGAAGAGAAAATGCAGGATGAAACAAATTGGTTTACCGAAATTTTGTCTACTTGGGTGATATTGCTTTTACCGGTACAGGCAAATCTGAATGATTTGTCAACTATTATTACCCATATAAAACAAAATATATTATATACGGCGAAAAAACAACGGGGTTTAACTGTGTGTGGGTGTGTGTGTGTGTGTGTGTGTGTGTGTGTGTGTGTGTGTGTGTGTGTGTGTGTGATGTGTGTGTGTGTGTGTGTGAGTGTGTTGTGTGTGTGTCGGTCTGTGGAACCGTAGTTTCCGAACGGATGAGCTGAATTTGATTTTGTATCTATTGTTTAAAAGGTATTTTAATATTAAATTAAAAAACGGTTTATAAAAACTTAGCTATGCTCGATAAAAATAGGCCCAAGATGGCCGCCGTGTCATCTTATTTCTCAACTCCCTCAAAGTGGATATTAAATGACTCGACTAGCAAAATTCTGGAGCACATTAGGTCGGTGAGGAAAGTGGAGTGATGACTGGTATCTAGGAACAAACAAATTATTTTTTACCTAGCTATTTTCAAAGTTTTAATTGACAGACCAAGCAGATGGTCCACCTGATGATAAGTGGAAAACAATCGATATAAACAGAGCAGCGCTTTTCAGGGCATGCAAGGAACACGTCCTAAAAACTGCCGACCTGTGTCCATAAACCTAAGGCGTAGGTGTTAAGCCTCATGTATCTGTAATTACACCGGCAACCACGCCCTTCAAACCAGAACACAATATTGCAATAATATTTTATTTTTTTCATTTTCATTTATTCAGAATATTGGTAAGGGTACAGAATTTACACAATAAACATGGTGCCACAATAACTGTTGCAGTAGTATAAACTGTGTCGCAACAATTAACGCCCACCTCCAACAATAAATGTATAGTACCAATAAAACAAATGTAGAACATAGTAAATGCCAATGAAAAAAGGGAATAAGAGTCAATTAAGCAAAGATAAATAAAAACAATGATTAAGTTTCAAATACAAGAAAAAAAAAACAATAAATGCTGCTCAGCGGCAGAAATAAGCATAGTGGTAGTACTTTTCCGGACGAGCTCTGTCACAAAAATCTCTACTATTACTTTTGTGTACTTCAACAAATAAATGGTGGCATTTAACGCAAACTTTGTTTTGTTACGCTTCAGTCGAATACAGCGATAGCAGTAACGTGTCAGTTGTCGCTGGCCAGCACGTCGGAGCCAGTTGGAGCGTGATCTTAGCCGCCCGTGTCCGCCGTGCACGCCGTCGCATCCGAGTCGCCGTGCAGTCCGAGGTGCGGCCACACCATGGTGCTTCAGGGAATATCTTCTTATTTATACTTGCTACTGAGCCTAAATACATAAAAACAGAATAAAATAAATGTATAAACGGACTTCCATAAAACATACATGATTTTAATACAGAACTCTTCCTGCGCGAGCACGACTCGCACTTAGCCAGTTTTTAAAAATCAATATTATAAATATCATTTCAATTTCAATTTATTCAGCACAATACATAATGTTACATTAATGATACAACTAGCTATTGCCCGCGACTTCGTCTGCGTTTGATTTTGTTTTTTGATGTGGCATTAAATTTAGTTGTAGTTCTAAAAAAAATTAAAGTATTAGTATCGCTAAGCCTTAAATGAGGGGTTTGCTGCTGCCGCTGAGTAGTTCTGTCCTCTATCTCTACCACATTTTGGGCAAAATTGAACACATATTATAACCTCTATATATAAATCGTTTATAATTTGTCGGAGTTATGATATAAAATCGTCAAACACTTTCATCCTCTCTCCCAAAGGAACCGAGCTTAATGTCGGGATATAAAGTATCTTATATTATTTCTAACACTTCCAAGAATATGTGTACAAAGTTCCATGAGGATCGGTGAAGTAGTTTTTGCGTGAAAGCGTAACAAACAAACTTACATTGACATTTATAATATTAGTGGGGTAGGGATAGGGATAGGGATATTTAAAATAAATCTAATGTAACGTATGTACCTAAACCCAGCATGGGCGCAGCATTTTTTTTAATTAAATTATTATCATAAAAACATCACCGTAAATAACGCAAATTTAAGAAAAAAAATTACTGCTATAAAAAAGATTGTAATGACCTTTAATAATAAACACTTGCTATCCTGGACTTTTTTAAACTTTTTAATTCCGTCACACACAGTTAAAAAGGAATATTTTTCCAGTTTTGCAACATTTTTGATTGATACTACGCTCATATTGCTCGTAGCGTGATATTATATTCCTCGATAACTGCTACATAAACCATCCAACAAAACAGTTTTTTTTTCGAACCTTTTTGTTGAGATAAGCGCGTTCAATCAAACAAACAATTTATGACACTAAAGTATAGATTTGACGTACTTTAAGAAGGTATAGTAATACGTAGCAAGCGACAAATTTCAAGGCGATATCTAAACAAATACAAATATAATTCCAACTTATTTTAAATAACTTTTAAAACCTACTCTGTGAGACTGTGTAGTTACGTTTAAGTATACGTGCAGTAGTCCCGCCTTGTAAACACGTTTTACGTTAAGCGAATATCATTATAACAGTGAGTCACAGTTAACAATGTTTGCCATAAAAAATAAATAAAAACAAAATGATTCAATGCAGTAGGTAATGATATCGTGTGGCATAAAGAAAATGACACTAATGCATATTTGTCACCTGTTTGATATACCTAATTTTGTTTATTGTTCAAGCTTGATTTTCCTTTATTTGCTATAAATTCATCATCATCAATCAATTAACGGGTCCCCTCCCACAATGAGAAGGGGTTAAGGCAGTAGTCCACCACGCTGGCCCAGTGCGGATTGGTGGACTCCACACGCCTTTGAGAGCATTATAAAGAACTCTCAGGCATGCAGGTTTCCAATTCAAATATGTTTTAGTTAAGTAGACCTTAGTAGTTTAGTTAGACCGTAGTTTAGTTAGTATAATTATCGCCATCCTGTGATACAGGATTTATAAAGCGTTCATACTATATACACTTAATATGTTACCATTAATAGGTAGTGATAACTATGTTTCTGAACTTAAAACTAAAGCTGGGAGGGTTCTAAACGCGCCCTGGTCTAAGAAGAGCCCACAACAAACTTAGCCGGGGTTAAAAAGATGTCTCTAAATGTTTTCCTTCACCGTTGTAGCAAGTGATATTGAATTGCTAAAGACGCAAGTAACTTACAAAAGTTAGAGGTTCTGGGATTCGAACTCGGCCTAAAGTGAAGTCGAAGTTCTACCTTCTGGGCTATCACCGCTAAACAAGTCAAGTATATATGTTAATAATGATTCTACCACCAGTCAGGAGGGTGGATTCTACCGAGAAGAAGATATTTTTCAACATCAACATTTCATTTTAGTTAGATGAAATTGACATAACAGAATGATAAGTATGATCAAAATATAAAAAACTCTTCCAAAGCGGACGCAAAAACGCATTTAAGGAAAGTCCTGCAGAGATATGTCGTAAGGTAATAGAAAAGTCCTACTATAGTATAAAGGACTCGTAACGTACGACGTAATCGCTAATGTGAATTATTGCTCTAACTAGATTGCTCCTCTAATAATTTCAAATGACAATGTGAGACGTTGATAACAAAAAAAAACTCCCGGCTAAGTTTGTCGTGGGCTGACCAGGACGCGTTTGGAACTATCGTAGCTTTAGTTTTAAGTTTACGAATATAATTATCGCCATCGTCTCACAACCGTGTATTTATCATGTAATGTACACATCAAAAGTGCCAACCTATGAGCCTTTTTTTTATTCCACTACTAGTTAGCCCTTGACATCTCACCTGTTAGGGAGTATGGTAGTCATACCCCTCGGTTTCTACGCGACATCGCACCGGAACACTAAATCGCTGAGTGGCACGTCTTTGTCGGTAGGGTGGTAACTAGCGACGGCCCAAGCCTCCCACCAGACCTGATTTTTGACTTTGAATTTTTATGTTCGGAATTAGCAAGTAAATAACTAAAGATTAATAACTTTGTAGCATATAATTTAATAAGAAAAAAATAAGGTTATAATATAAATGACATTTATATTACAGACAGAAAATAACTTAAAACAATTTCAGTTCAAGATAAATAATTCACTACACAGCTATACCTAAACCTGTAATTGACTAAAGTTTCTATTTGTGAACGAAAATTCCTTTGCATTGCACTAAAAATGTCTTTTTAATTTCCAATAACTGTGTCTGTGTAAGTATGAGTCAAAAATTATAAATGACAAATTTAATTAAGTTTTAGCCTAACGGAAATATTGTTTTCCGAGAAAAACCAGCGATACCATGAAAGACGTAATTCGAAACCGCAAATAAGTATTACTGAACGTTCTGAGCGCACAATCTATGCACTTAAAGACGGGCTCCAATGGTGCACTGCTTTTGATGACAGATCGAATTTAGTACTGCTATCTTTATCAACAGTACAAAATTTGGATAAGATTAATTAATTATTTATTTATTTCAGACGTAAAAGGATACTCTAGGAAAAGCATTAAATAGTTTTTCACATCCAAAAAGGGGGTAGAAGTACTTTATTTATTATATATCACACACATATGCACACAAGCGCACACACACATGCACATAAGTCCACACACAAACACACATACAAACGCAACACGCGCACGAATAGACACAAACGCACACACACGCACACACACACACACACACACACACACGCGCGCGCGCACACGCACACACACACGCGGCTTAACACCTACGCCTCAGAGGCGTGTGTAGCCACCAATCAGCACTTGGCAGCAAGCTTGGTGGAATACGGCTTGTAGTGGCCGGTAATGTGATGACAACTTAATTTGAGGAAAGCCTAGAATGTGTCTTGACCCTAACATCCCGTTGGAAGTTACTTCATCCGGACACGTTTGTCACATGCAGTGGCCACTCGTTTACACATTTATACGTTTTTGACTCTTACCCTGAAAGCAATAAAGGCTACTGTCCCATAAATTGTATCCTTGAACTATATGAGACTATTTGTCTATGCGATTCGATTTCGATGTCGTACATAAATTTCGACTCGTTTATACTGATTTTTTCACAGATATACCTGTGTGCCAAAATTTCATTGAAATATTTTTTAAGCTTCAGCTATTTTTATGTGCAATTTTCTCTATTCGTAGGCAAATAAACTTTGGACTATGACCCCAATAGAAATATAAAGTTTTCATACTTTCAATTCGTTCTAACAATATCGCCCTCCATTTTCATAATCGTTTTGTCACAAAAGAAAAGAAAAGTACTGATTATTATTATTAACCAACGAAAATGATTAAAACAAACATAATTAAATTAAAAACTTGTAAAAAGTACTTCTATTAATAGATTTTTGTATTTAGCTTACACGGAGTTCAGAGTTGAAATGTCGATTTTCGCTAATTCTTTATTATTATTGCTGCATACCTTTTTATTGTTAAAAAGTAAATATGATTATTCTTTATTACATTATATTATCTATTATTTACTTTTAAAGATTATCGAGCTACCTCTGACCACACCACAAGTAATTGATGAAGCAGACTTAGGTAATCCTAACACAACTGCCTACACTGGACGTTCGAAATTCGAATTCCAACCGAATTAAGTTAAATATCACAAAATTAATTTCGCCGTAGATACATAATCAGAAGTAGTAAAGCTTGTTGTGACATAGCTCGTCCGGGAAAGAACCTTGATTATTTCTGCCGCAAAGCTGCTTTGTTGCAAGGCTAAGTTCCGTTCCGGAAGGCCAGTCTGGGTTCCGGCTGGATCCTACGCAATAACTTTCCACGTACCTTCGGGTGGGCCATCTACTTGGTGCGTCAATTATTACTATTAATAAATCAGCGAGCCTTTAAAGATTTGTCGTATCGCAGTCGTGTCTTCGAGTTTAAAATATCAGCGCGTTACAAAATGCTCCCCAGTTTCACAGCGGATTACATTTTTGGGTTAGTTTTGACAAAACGTCCGCTTTGTTTCTAAGTTTCGTTTCCATTCTTTTTTTGTTTTTTTTCTCTCTGTAGTGATCGGGTTCCAGCGTTTGGATTTTGTTTTTTTTGGAGAGAGATTCTTGCTTTGTAGCTTTAAAATAGGCAACTGTTATATGTGTGTATGTGCTATATGTTTTTGACAACTTTTGAGAAGCAGTATTTAAACTATTATATTTTAACCTGCTCCTCTTTGGGCGTGCAATAATAACAAACTATTATTTAAAAACTAAAGTTAACTATTTGAAACTAGTATATTATATGTCATATTTAAACTCATATTTTAAAATGTACTTATTGTTACCTAAAAACTTATCACTGTCTTTTTTAAAAATAATTAAATTATTTTCTCTTATGATCTTTGGTAACTTATTGTATGTTTGTATAGCCATCACGCAGTTTATCAAAGAACGCGGTTTTGTTAAAGGAAAACCTAAACTTCAGACTTAAAACTTCTTATTCTGAGAGAAGACCCGCTCTGAAGTGAGCCGGTAGTGGGTTGATAACTTTTATAGTTACCTATAGCATTTTCTATGAAAAAAATGGTCCAGTCCGGTTTAATTGTTCACCCGTCAAAGCATAGGGTACTCAATTAATGACGTCGTTGTCCATCGTGTCTTCTATTGGTCCACGTACGTTATTACGCGACAAACGAGGACGCAACTAGAAACTTTGCATTATTATAACGCTATCTTGTCATATCGCTATACATTACAAAAATTAAGCTTAATATGCTATACTCAGCGAAATTCTGCGGATGCTTTCATATCATGGATATATCATGGATTTCCGCAAAGTAACGCCTAATTCTATCCAACTATACCTCTAAAAAATTGGAACTAACACGGCAAGTGAAGCTCATACTCTCTATATTCGCCTTTTATTCAAATAAGCTATTTTTACGTAACGAATTTCGTATTAAAGTCCCATGCATATTTAAAGAATGCAAGATATGAACGCTGAATTTAATCAATATCGGTGCAGCGGTTGAAAAGCCCTACATAATAAGCAAACTGACACTGTAGCATTACTAAAATAGTCCCCGTCTATCTCCGTCCACGAATCGCTCACATACCTCCCTCTTTAATTGCATTCCGATCCCCCCCTGTCCGCCCACCGTCCAACTGTAGGGGACACTCAAAAATTAATCGAATTAAAGGAGTGTTTCTCTACTGTGCATAACGTATTAAAATCAAAGGAAACCTATAGTCAATAATTCATATTAAATAGTAGGCGCAGAATGTCGAATTTACGGAACCCGTATTCAGCCAACAACTGTGTCCAAAAGCAGTGAAAACGCCCCATGCACATCTCACGTCACACCCGCGAATGTTGCTAGCCCACAAACTTTTACCAAAAAAAGCTTGGTTGTGAACTCTAACCAGGTTGCTCTTCTAATAATTTTGACTGACAATGTGAGATGGTAATAACAAAAAAAAACTTTCGCATTTATATTATTAGTAAGATAACCTTTCACTTAAATAATTTGCCTATTTATTGAATTCTTGATTAAGCTTGTTTGAATTTGGAAATGCTGAGTTTTTTACCAGCTTCTTGGTTTTGAATTGCCATTAAAACTGGCGATAGAGTTACTGTAACAAATAAAATGACATGTAAAAACACAATTACATGCGAAATGTTTACAGCTACAAGTGTGACACTGGAAAAACATCGTGTGTGTTTTTCTTTTCGATATTTATTATTTTATATCGATCCATCGCAATGTTTTATATCGCCAAAAAATATTGATTTATCAAAATTTTTCAAGTAACTTATCATAATATAAGTACCTTGATAGAATCCGATGTTGAATTCAAACGAATCCACTTAATTACCATAAGGAGTTAGTTAACATTCTTGTTACTACATATTTCGTGTTGACGTCACACTCGCGTAAACAATTATGTCATGATATTCAAAGTTCAAACATCATCTACGTTTTTAAACGCTTCATGTAATGTTCTACGGTGTAGAGACGACAACGTAAAGCAGTCTGCTTGAAAGTTACGCTTTGCTGTCCACTGGGCTGCAAGTTACAGGGTCCTTTACGGTGCTGAGCCAAGACATATCACTCACAAAATTAACTTATTGTACTCAAAGTATCACGAATTATTTTATGATAGTTTGTATAGTTAACTGAATGGTATATAAATTATATTACTAGTGATATATCCTGGCTTTATGTAATTTTGTGGGAAAGTCACGCTTACTAACTGCTCCGCCCCCGCTTTTTAAATCTCTATAATCTTGAATGAATGAATGAATACTTTTATTGCACACCACAAAAAGTACATAGAGCAAAAAGAAAAGTATAAGAAAACAACGTATAATACAATTTGGCGGTCTTATCGCTATCGATTTCTTCCAGGCAACCAATGGCGAAGGTAAAAAAAAAACATCTAAGATATTAATTTTACATTAAATTCCTAACGTTTTTATTGTAATTGGTTTTAAATAGCTTGGTAAAAAGACTTAATTTTTTAATAATATGAAAAAGATACAATTCGTTATTTCGGGTTATCCTTAGCAGATAAACATATGCCATCCTTGACTTTTCTATCGATATTTTTCAATTCCGTAGTACAAAGTAAGATCTAACTCGTAAGTGTAATCAAGATTTTGAAGCGAAACCGCTCAAAAATATGTTTGTTACCACATTTCATTACATAACTTTCTGAATTTCTTGGCTTTTTTCAAATAAACTCTTAAATTACTCTCAAATCCCGTATCTATTGCTGAAAATTGCACAAAAATATGTTGCGAAGTTTAAAAGATCTAACTATACTACCAGCGGGAGTGACTTTGTTTTATACGATGTACAGATACAGCATGTAGGCTACACCAATGCAATACTGCTGCAAGACAACATACACTCCTGCATAACTACCTATTTATAAGTGTGGAATACATTAAACACGGCTACTCTATATTACATTACAACTCTATGTTCGATTCCAAATGGATCCGTACCTACTTGATGAGATAATATTGATACAGGAAAAACAAAATGTTTTTTAAAACCTGCCTCGTTTGTTGTGTGGTTAGCGTGGTCAAGTCCGGATCACAAGGTCCTAGGTTCACACGCAGGTGATGAATATTTAATATTATTAACAGTTAAAGCTTGCATCTAAGCATCATAGGGGGTTTAAGAATCTGAAACTCGCCTTCCAATGAGAGTCTCTCTCATACCTAACTTATTTTTATGAAAATGTGCCAGTTTTTTTAATTTTATTTTTAATACATTTAAAAAATTTAAAAAAAAACATGTGTTACTGGCTGGGTTAGCTTCACTTTCATAGAATTTTAAAATTACAGTTTCTTGATATTATTTTTTTAATTCCATATTTTTATCATCTTTTCTATAGTAAAATAGTTTCTGGAATTGCTCTTCATTTAAAGACTATTAAATCAAACTACTTTTCCTATTTAAACCAAATTCTGAAGTCCTCAAAGATAAAACGGAGAGCGGAAGTAAATGTGATAGAGATAAAAAACCTTTAAAGTTGTAATTTTCCAAATTGCACATGAAAAAAGGCACGATATGCTATAATTCAGTAAAGCAACATAAAAACCAGTGTTTAATCAGCGAAACGCCTGGCCTTTAATTAGAGCACAATTCCGCGGTAACAAAATATTGCTCGGTACAAAATGGCAGGCGTTTATTAAACTTTATTTCTTTTGCCCATTTCTGTTATTATTGCTGTGGTTAGTTTTGACAGTGGATTATCAGTTGACTGTGCTCGTTGCATTGGTAACTTAAATTGGCAATTTGGTGGTTAAGAAACTAGGTTAAGTCACTTTCTCTAAGTTTTACGAATAGAGGCCACGTTAAACTGTTAATTCCAATAATAATTACCTGACATCTATCACAAAAAAAATCGTTAATCTTAACACGTCTTGTTAATTCACATCACTGACAACAGCTTGGCTAATCCAGGGCAAAAGTTGTCAATCTCATAGGATCCCATATCAGAGATAGATTAGCTTAGATTCACCACAATGTACAGCCAATACAGATGTCTGGACTTTGTAAATTAATGTTTAGCAAAAATATATAATTAGGTAATAAATACAGACATAGATACAATTTGCGCATACCCTCTACAGGCGTACTTAATATACTTTAGACGCATCATATATAAAAACTCAACCTATTTTATAAAAAAAATATTTTCTGTACAATCGATTACTTATACATTACTTACAGCGATGTGTGAAAAAGCTCTATCAAAAATAACATCAGGAGAGGAGACTTTACCAAATTAACACAAAAGGTTACACGTTATATGAGAATAATAACCAAAATCGAATCCCTAAAGCCTATTAATTTAGGATGGGACCTAAAACACAGGGTTGGATCTGTAAAACGCCCTTTAATTCGAGTTTAATTTTGCGGTTGCAAATTATTGCTCCGAACAAAATGTCAGGCGTTATTTAATGTTATTTTCAGTTCGGTTCTATTATTACGTTGTTAATTTGGATTTGGTTATGTTTGTGGGATTTCATAATTGCTTTTACCTAAAAGTTGGTCTGTATAAATACTGGTACGGAGTTGTTTGGTTATTTGCTACAATTTGTATTAGTGAATTGATATAGATTAAAGTTATCTGCATCTATTTGGTAACGCCTAGATATAATTAAATGCTTATTGGATATTAATTAGTTTTTGAACACGTGTATTTCAAAAGAGCTTATAAAAGAGGAAAATGGTGTTCCACACTCGCTCAATTTATTATGTGCGTTTGGTTTTATTTATATTTAATCTTTAATAGCATAACAGTTTATTCTCTTGATTGAAATCTGAATAGTTGTAGGTTTCATACCGTGGAACTAAAATTTTAAAAGAAATTTAAATTAGGGAGTTGTATAGAGATATTTATTTATTAAAATCCACTTCCATTTCCATTGTATAATACGGGTCTTGAATGCCATTTGACTAGCTAACTTGTATAAATTTTGAACCTTTACGCACTACATAAACACAAATAAAAATCTAAATGCCTTCCTCCTGTTTTCTAAGTGTGTCGGAAAATCAGAAGTGGGATATAATCTGTAAATTATATGTATTGCTCTAACCAGGTTGCTTCTTTAATAGTTTTAAATGACAATGTGAGATAGTGATAAAAAAAAACAATCGCCTAAGTTTGTTGCGGGCTTGTTCTGAGACCAAGGCGCGTTTGAAACCCTCTTAACTAAATTCGTCAACTTAAAACGAAGGTTTAAGTTGAATTTAGTTATCTCCATCAATTCACTTTCATGTCATATTATATATGTAATGTACGCATCTAAAGTGCCATCTCTGAATTTGAATAAAGAAATATTTGATTTTGACTTTTACTTTGAATCACTCGTTTTTGAATCTAATACCAGAAGTATTATTAACTACTTCCTGATATACAGTTCACAGAATATAATATTGTAAACACTGCACGCAAAAACTTGCAAAAGGAAAAAGAAGATTTAAAAAGCGCGAAAATTTCGTTGAGTGCAAATAGCGCCTGGCATTTTATTCAGAGTATTATGTAAGCAGATTTGCAGTTTAAAACTATTACTCTGAATAAAATGCTAGGCGTTATTTAATGTTATTTTTAGCTCTGACCTGAGCCAGGTTAGTTAAACACAACGTAATAAATTGTGTGAGTAAATAGTTTTATGGTTACATTTATTTAAACGTTCGTTAATTTTAATGTTAACTAATTAGCGAGAATAATGATATTTAACTATTTGTAGGGTTGTTTAACTACTTGTATGCCGCGTGGGTACGATTCCAACTATTGGAAAATGTTTGTGTGATGTTTTTCAGTGTCTGGGTTTTTATCTGAATATTATAAGAATTTATGTAGCTATATATTTAATTAAAATATGCATCATACATCTTAGTACCCTTAACACAAGCTACTCTTACTTTAGAGCAAAATCGCGATGTGTGTATTTTCGTAGTCTATTTATTTATTGATTTGTTTTAAATGCTTATTATTAGACTAGACGTCATCATCATTTAGAACCTATAATGTCCCACTGCTTTGCATGGGTATTTTTTCATATGACAGAAAGTTAAAGCATATACCCACCACACTACTGTAATACGGGTTGGTGGGTTTGAACTATTATTATCACAAAAAGTGATAATAACATGCTTTCCAACAATTTCGAACCTTTGATTCATAACCTAAATAATAAATCAACGCAGTTATTATAAATTGTATAAAATTATACAAATTCTAAATCAAGTATAACTTTAAAGCGGTCCTCGGTACGAAGTTATCACCAATTAAACAAAACCTTTGATGCTGCGAACATAATAAAAACAGCTCTTCTCATAATTGAAGAGGGGTTTACTTTTAAACTCTCTGCACTCGACTTTGATGGCGCCGGCGAAACGAGGGTACACGGATAAAATGAAAAATGAATTCGTTCCGTTTTCCTTCATCGTAATTGACTCATTTATTTATTTATCAACTCCCGATGTGAAATTACGTTTATTTATCTATCTGTTTGTGTTGCATGTCACAATGAGTCTTTAGACTAAAAACAATTTAAGCAGACACATGGCTTTATCTCGCTTTTAATGTTTGTTAAAGAGTTCTTTGTCAAAGCTAGCGTTGAAACGAAACAAATTAATGTCAGACAAATAGCTTAATTTAATTGTAAATGTTACTTGAGTCTGTAGTAAGGCTAAGTACTTTTTATAGATCTCAGACTGAGATCTGAAGCGCATACTTTGACTTTGAACTGACAAAGTTATTTTCTGCGCGCTTTACAACCATAGTGAAATGTCAAGTACGAAAATAATCAATGTCAATGTCAGGGAACTTTGCGTCATCTGTCAATGTAACTTGTCACACAAAATAATGTAATATCATTCACTTCTTCAAACACAACCTTCGCTGAGGTCACGTTTTTATTCGATCAAACCTGCAACAAGAACTAGTGTTTGACTATAGGACCACATATTTTGGCGACCGTGACAGGACCCACCATAGGGTCCTGTCACGGTCGCCAAAATATGTTCAATCCTTAGATTGGACGAAGAACTGAATCTAAGGATTATACGTAATTGTTAAAGCAAGACTCATTTAGATACACGACTTTGCATTGTTTTAACTGTTTCTCGAGTCTGAGGCAAAGCAAACACACTTTGTAGATCTTAGTTGAAATTGACGTTGCTGAGACAATATTAGTTCTGAAGCCAGAAAAATTCCCCTACACCCCTGACCTTTTTTGTTTTAACTGTTTCGTTTCGTCCTCATTCAGTCATTATGGGATGCAGTGTATTATGTCAAAAAACATTCGCGTAATGTTGCTGGCTCACAAACTCTCCCATTTTTCCCATTTTATGGGAAACGTTTAGAACATTAGAGGTAAAATAATTACTGTTAACTGCTAAATGAATGAAGTGACCGCTTGTTCGGAAACACTACTAAGGTTTAGTGGTTTTTGATGCCAAAGACCACAGGCTAAAATCCATACTCTGTAGATTACAGCCTGTGATCTGTAGCAGTGTTGCTTATTTTGACAGTGTCCAGTTAAATTTAATAAGTGTTTAAGTGAGACAAATTCATGTGAAACAGAAAGCTATCAAACCCAAACTTCATTTATTTCAAGTGGGCGACTTGCTTTACAGTTACAGTTTATAAGCACTTTTGAAACGTCAAGTCAGTCTGTTTGTTGACTCTACCGGTTCGGAAGGCAGATTCCACTGAGAAGATTTCTCTTTTCCAACATCATTTTATAGTTTAATTCAGAAAATTTCGAAACGTTTCTAGATTGTTCCTTTGTTTACGATTTCCGAGTAAAGAAGGTTCTACGCCTCCGAAGCGTTATAAAAGCGAATGACTGAGATGTGATATAAAGTGACTTCGGCTACCATTCTGGTCTACGCTTGACCTGCGATTGGAAGTGTGTTCTGGAACTTTGCATTAAAGATAAAGTCTTACAAGATTCTTGTATTCTTCAGGTGTTCTTATTCCAAATCATTGAACCATGGCACGTTAGAATAGTTTCAATTTTAAGCAGATACAAAAATAATTAACCATGTAAATTAAATAAGCCAACTCCCATGGTCGTTAACTGTGGGCCTCATAAAAAGGCTCAGAGACACTCAGCGGGCGATGGAGAGAGCTATGCTCGGACTTTCTCTACGCGAAAAAATCGAAAATGTGGAGATTCGTCGGAGAACCGCCATAGCTAAACGAGTCGCGAAGCTGAATCTGGCAATGGGCCGGGCACATAGTTCGAAGAAAGGATGGACGTTGGGGTCCCAAGATACTGGAATGGCAGCCCCGCACTGGTAATTGCAGCGTTGGTCGACCCCCAACGAGGTGGACAGAAGACATTAAGCGCGTCGCAGGTAGCCGCTGGATACAAGCGGCACAGAACCGTGGAATTTGGCACTCCCTACAAATCGGTCCCGTCAATCGGTTGATATGATGATGATAATGAAAATAATATTAGTCACTATTTTAATAGAATATGCCATTTATCTAAGTTTTGCATGTTATTTAAGCTACCACATTTCTCCTTGATCGTACAGTGATGTGTCACATACTTGTCGCGGCAGCTTACCCTACATTCTAGAAGGCTCCATGGGGACGCGACCTGAGCATATTTACATTTCCCGTGCGTGAACCGCTCCTACATGGATAAGTACCACTTCCATATAAGCATAAAACGCTTACGTCAATCGTTTTATGGTGCAAATGTTTTTAACCCCCGACGCAAAAACAGCAGCGTTAAGTAAGTAAGTTTAACGTGTGTATCTTTGTGTCTGTTTGTGGCAATGTATTTCCCAAACTAATAAGCCATAACGATATGGCTATGGCAGTAAAAGTAGCAAAACTTTTAGGACGTCAATCGTTTTATGGTGCAAATGTTTTTAACTTGTGCATCTGAGTAGTTGTTTGTGGAATCGTAGCTCCTTACCTAATTGACAGAAACAATCAAATTTTAAAACGGGATTGATTTCTGTTGTTTGAAAATATGTTGCGATCAAGAAGATCGGGTCAGGAGTTTAAAGATCAGCAGCTTTTTTTATCCATCTGTGTGTATGTGTGTGTTTGTTTGTTTATTAGTTTGTTTATTACGTTGTGTTTATATACTGGTGAGATACTAGTAGTGATAGCCAAGTGGGCTTTGGCTTTTCTTTCGGGGAGACTGAGTTCGATCCCTGGCACGCACATCTAACTTTCCGGAATTATGTGCATTTTTAATTTAATACAATGAATTTTTCTTATTGTATTTATTCATCAAGTAAAACAATCTCAGCAAAATGGCAAGTATAAAAGCACCGAAAAACCGCAGAGGTTTGTCCTCGGCGCCTACCTGCGACGATTACCTTAGGTGTTTATTTAGAATAATGAAAAACCAGCTGTGGGAAAACATACTGCTACATTGTAAGAACTAAGTAAGCGTATAAGTAAGTTAGCGTAAATTTCATTTGCTTTATCGTTAAAGGCAAACATCGTAAGGAAACCTGCATGCCTGAGAGTTCTCCATAATGTACAATAAACTCAGCGACGGCTTATGTCTAACTTCTATATTGAAGTTACAAAAAGTAGTTTAAAGAATATTTTCAAATTGATTTTTACCTTTGCGAAGCCGGGGCGGGATCTTAGTGTTATAATAATGTTCGGTGTAGTGGCAGTCAGAGTCAGGGCGTATCTAAAGTCAATTAATCCAAGTGATCAGTGCAGACAGGCGTGCGCCGTACCCAGCGTATCCACCGTAATTCCATTCAACTCATGGGAATTGAATTATAGATCCCCCAACCTTAGGGAGCAATTGGCATGCGATTAACGACTCTACCCCTTCGCGTTAGGGGCTGGGGGGTGATTTGCCTCATTTCACGCGTCATCAATTGTTGGTCTTCGTGTTTAAGACTAGTTTGTACTTACGGGTTTGATTGTGTCCTCTGAGTACAGAGATATATTTATGGAATATTCCTTTTCGATATTGTGCTCGTTTTTGAATAAACTTATAGAAAGAGATGTTAAAAAGTTCAAAGTTTGTATTAAGCGGAAGCTTATAGAAAAGTCCTATTAAAAAAATCAAAGTACTTTTGTACATTTATATGTAAATATAACAAAATTTAAAAAGAAAACGGACTGTAACAATATTAATATTAGAAGCAAACATAAACTCGTTGTGTAGTTTACTAGGCTACACAAAATTGCAAATTCATTCAAGGGCAAATGTTTATTATTTTATAACAAATTACCAAATGAAATCTTTGAGATATCTCTCAATAAGTTCAAAGTTTATGTAAACCGTAAGTTTACAGAAAAATCCTATAATATTAAGGATTACTTAAACGATAAAAAAGCTCGGATGTGAATTGCTCTAGATTCATAGCTTAATATAAATTTACTGAGAGATACCCGGCTAAGTTTGTTGTGGGCTCTTCTTAGACCAGGGCGCGTTTGAAACCCTCGCAGCTTTAGGTTTGAGTTGGCGAATAAATTATCACCATCCCCTTACAATGATGTAAACATATATGTATGAACGCTTCATAAGTGCCTGTGATAGGCCTACATGAATAAAGAAATTTTGAATTTAAAATTTTATAAACAAACAAATAAGTGCAATAACTTTCATCGTAAGGAAATAGTTTTAGTCGTTTTAAAAATGTTTAACGATTTGAAAGAAAAAAGGGGAGTACAGAGGGTTTCAATTGCCAACGCTGCGGGGCACCAGAAAAAGGCGAAATTGCGTATTTCCTGCGTATGAAATACAACACTCCCCACAGTGTACTGAAAAGTCGGGTAGAAACGCTTTCCCATTCGACTTTAACAGGGTATTTTCTTATTAACCGACTAAAAAAAACAGAAGGTTCTCAATTCGGCTGTAATTTTTTTATGTTTGTTAGCTCAGAACTCCATCATTTATAAACCGATTTATAAAATAATATTTTGTTTGAGATCCCAATTTCATCAGGTCAAGATCTGTTGAAAGGATCCTGGAGAAATTGGAATTCTTCAAATATTATAGGGACACCTATAGCGATTTGAGTATTTTTTTAAGAAACTTGAGCATTTGCTACCGTTAACCACCATTTGGTCAAGGTAAACTGATGAGGAAGACCAAGGATGGCCAACGGAACTACACAATAATAAGTATTACACCGGTTGCGTTTCGATTATTTTATATAGTACGTAAGCAATTTATTCTCGTCACAAAGGAGCTGATGGTGAAGTGATGTGAGAAATCCTCAAACATTAACGCCCGGCGTCACGAAAAGCAATATTTTATAGAGGTTATGTGCAGCTGAATTTTGGCTATTTTTGCTTAGATATGATTGCAAACCTACCCACTAGCGTAACCTACCAAAAAGCGTGAAAATTTTTTTTTCAACAGGCAGCAGGCCGACTTTTAACAGGCGTCTTCTTATAGAAAGAGGAATTAAGAGGACTCAGAGGGGTCAGTACGCTGCCTCACGGGTTCATGGGAGATTACTACATCATGTTAATGTAGCTTAGGTTTTTACGACCTCCCTATAGCAGTGGTGAGCGCTGATATAAGTGGGAGGTTCCAGGTTTGGTCATCGTGGACAGGACAGATTTATAATTTCTGAATATTCTCTGGTCTGGTCTGGAGGCCGTGACTAGATACCGTCCTACTGGAAAAGACTAAGCGATTTAGCGTTCTGGTATGCTGTCACGTAGAAACCGATTGTCTATGTTTCTTGCCACAAGGTGTGGTATTTCGTGTTTGTATTATCATATATACGAGTCCCCCGAACTTTTACATCCGCTGAACATCACATCAGAGTTCATAACCTAAATTCGATTAAGGAGATTCATAGGTTTGGTGAAAACAGACATAAGACAGAAAACTTTATACTTTACAATTTATGGGATCAGACTAGTATCTGATCCCCAGTGGCGTGCAATGAGGTTATGCACAGATAATATTAAATTGAGAAAATCTCCAGTACGATTAATAAATTCTTAAAGGTAAGAAGGTAAGAAAGAAAGAAAGAAAGAAAGAAACATTTAATTTTTTACATTGCGCCACACATTACAATATTCATAACACCACATATGTTATGTGTGGCACAACCTAGAAAAAAGGTGCCAGCTCAGCATTGTGCTGCATGCGCCAGTGGGAGCATACAGCGCTGATTTTCAGTTGGCACCTTGTACCAGGTAACACCACGGAAATACGTAGGTAGGCTTTTTATAACTCATACAATGCCTATTTTTAAGTTTTTTATGACTCGCACTTGAGATTTTCTTCATCCTATATCATCTGCATACCCTGTGCATATCTTCTATGCACGCCACTGTTGATCCCAGTATCGAACGCGGGACTTCACAATCCCAAGTGGAAAATACTAACCACTAGACGGCAGGGTGTCTAGTCAAGCGGGTATTTAAATACGACGTTTCAATCTCCGATGTCCTTTTTTTAAAGCCGATTAAAAAGCAGCAAATATAAACATCGATTGGGAAGAAGAGACCCTCTTTTTGATGTTAAAACCGGGTTTTTAAATTAAATACCAATCGTTAAATCATTAAATCGGAACACTAAATCGTTTAGCGGCACGTCTTTATCGGTAGGGTGGTAACTAGCCACGGCCAAAGCGTCCCACGAACCGGTGCGTGTATTGCTTTAAAACATCGTTTTATAAATTTGTGTGCAAATACTCTCTGTTTATGTTTGTGAAATATAATGTTTTATTACAGACTAGTGCATGAATGCCCCACCGTCTGCGTCGACTATCTGATATCAAGTGGGAACAAATTATCCTGTTTCCTCTCCAGAAATAAATTAGAGGATACGGGTTTAATATAACCACCAAACTAACAGGTTAGCACCTTGCGATCTTAGACTGCATCATCACTCACCAGCAAATGAGATTTCAGTCAAGGGTAAACTTGTAGTGGAATAAAAATAAGAACGTTACACATGAAGCTAGAATCAAATGAAAGTCAAAATACTAAATTGTATGGGTTTAAGTATAAGTAACTTCAACTCGAAGCAGATTCGATTATAAACTATGGCATCTCTAGTTATGGCAGAACTTATAAAACCCATCTGCAAAACATTTATAAATTGCAACTTAGATTACTGAAAACAATAGTTCCATTAAAAATTAAATATAAACATAAAAATAATTACGAAGGGCTTTTTAAATATTGTAATGTGATGTCAGTTTATGACAAAGTGGATTTAGCAATAATAACTCAGTATCATAACAACATTTGCAAAGTAGACAAGAATGCTAGACCTATGCACTTACGTCATTTAACCTACCTACCTATGTTTAGAACACCCACATTTAATAATGTTTATGGAAAGAGGGTATGGGAGTACCTCCGGCCTAGTGTTTTAGAAAAATTACCTAGACCTTTGCTAGAAGAAATTGAAAATAAAAACCTGAAGCAAATCAAAAACAAATTGAAACGTTATTACATTCAGGGTACGTGCAAAAACTACTAGGCGGAAGTTCATCCAGACCATTCCTACAAATTCCATTAATTATCACTATAGAAATGTTTCTTTTGTTTTTTTTTTTTTCTTTACATTATACATTAACTAATATATAATAATCAATATATATTTGTGCAACCCTCTCAAGCGCAAAAATCTTCCATAATGAAGATTAGCGTAAAGTAATTGAGATCTAAACAACAATGTATTTTTTTATTTATAATAAACAGATTTAAATTTTAATTTTTTTTTTTTTTTTTAACTAAATATGAACGGTGAGACGGTTCGGCCTCGACTAGTTACCACCCTACCGACAAAGACGTGCCGCTAAGCGGTTTAGTGTTCGATAAGAGGTACGGGTCTTAGAGAACTGGCATGCCCCTAATAGGCAAACCCCCTACCTCTTTATTAGCACCATGAATAACTAGGTGAGATTGCAGTCAAAGGCTAACTTGTAGCTGAATAAAAAAAAATATTATTTGAGGTGGTCTAAGTCCAAAACTGTGACTTGGAACTTTGTCATACTAGTAGCGGTCTCCAAATTACCGCGCTAGGTGGCGTCACAGGACTCTACTTCGCGCTAACGAAGTTTTAACAAATGGGGGGCATACATACCACTTCCAAAGTGAATGGTTGAATCTCGGCCCCCGGACACCAGCTCGGAGGAACGCCGAGCGCATCACCCCAGTTCCAGTACATGCTCTTTGGTTTCTTCCTTTCATATTTTGATACTACATGGAATCATCATCATCATAGCAACCCATTACCGGCTCACTGTAGGGCACGAGTCTCCTTCAACATTGAGAAGGTGTTAAGACCGTAGTCCACCACGGCCCAGTGCGGATTGGTGGACTCCACTCACTTTGAGAACATTATGGAGAACTCTCAGACATGCCGGTTTCCTCACGACGTTCTCATTCACCGTTAAAGCAAGTGGAATTTTAAACACTTAGAAACGTTAGAGGTGCGTGCTGCGATTCGAACTCGGATCCCCGAAAGTGAAATCGAAGTCCTACTGGGCTATAACCGCTTTTACATTTTAATTGATATTGTCATTACGAGTAAATCAATGATTAGGTACATTTTAACACAAACTGTTTCAATCGTAGCTGAAGTATTTATCAGTTTCAAGAGATGCATTATTCTACTATTTACAGATTTACAAGCTGTATATTAAACTCCACGTAAGGCTGCCTGGACGCAGAAATTCTAATTTGTAACTTTTTATATATTGAATATTAATATTTAATGTAAGTTTTTTTTATATTTAGTGTAGATGGGTCATAGTTACCAAATAAAAATAAATAAATAAAATAATCAAGAAAACGTGATAAATTCCTCTTTCGTAGGTATTTACCTACAGCCACACCCTCGGGGCCCTTCGTCGCACGCCATCTGCGCCTAACGTCCTGTTTACGACGACTTGATGATATCGACGACATACCCGATCGGTTTTTTACTGCGACGAAAAATAATACAAGCGCCACCGTTGTAAAGATTTTCACGAGGTGAGGGAAAACTTTACCAACGGTCTGTTTGCTGCAGCTGTGGGATGCAAAGACTATCGGGTTTGACCATCGGGGTAAATGATAGCGCATTGGACAGAAGCTCGACTTCACTTTCGGGGGGCCGAGTTCAAATCTCACTATCTGCAGTGTGTTAGCGACATAATATGTGCTAAATTTATAAACGAACGCGTACACCAAACAGACACACTTCCGTATTTATAGAATTGGTATGAATTGAAAAAAAAAACTTACTTTAACTGCTGCGGAAATTTATTACGTATTCTCTTAGTATTTTGTTTCTGATTTATAAAATAAAAGTTCAAAAATTGTTACGCGAGTACGGAGAAATTTTATTTTTATACAAATCTAGAACTGAGCTACATAAAATAAATAAATAAATAGTCTACGACAAAACACACATTGCCATCTAGCCCCAAAGTAAGCGAAGCTTGTGTTACGGGTACTAAGATGACTGATGAATATTTTAATGAATAATATACATAAATACTTAGAAACATAAATATAAACACCCAGACACTGAAAAACAGTCATGTTCATCGCACAAACCTTTTCCAGTTGTGAGAATCGAACCCATGGCCTTGGACTCAGAAAGCAGGGTTGCTGCCTACTGTGCCAATCGGCCGTCCACTAACCAATAGTTTTAAACCCTGATTTGATAACAAAGATCTAGTGTTTAACACAGAGGCGTAGTCGGTGGCCGTTGTGGCGTAATCTTGGTATATATTAGTAAGGTTTTTATAAGTAAAAAGCTGCGCACTAAAAGTCACAGTAAGCAAAAATCGTCATAACGAGGAAAACGTACGGAACTACGTGCGTACGTAGCAGGACCGATGCTAGCTTGACGGCCCCGTAAAAACGTAGATGTCCACTCGTAACGCGTGATAAACGACGCGTCAAACACACGCGGCCAGTAGATACCTTAGGCAGGGTAGTGTAGATGGGGATAGTCGGGTTTAATGCCTACGCCTACAATGCCTCTCAGAGTCGATGTTTTTTTAAAAGATTATATTATATCCATTATAATTAACCCGGTTTTCTCTTTAAATGGGAAGGACGTCGGCCGTAGTCCCCAAGCTGGCCAAGTTGATAGCTGGCGACCTCAAAGCTGGCCGATTATGTTTCCTTAAAATATCATCTTCATCATAATCCAACCCATTATTGGCTCACTTTATGGCACAGGTCTGTTTTCCTTCACTGTTAAGGCAAGTCATATTTTAAACGGAAAATCGGTCGTACCTTTTCCGAGTTTTAGCAAGACGAACGACAATCGATTATGAATTAACGTATGAAATTTTAAAATACACCACCGAAAAATAAAGTTTATACAAAAAAGGAAGGTAGACAGAGGGTACCCTTTTGCTTGACTGCAACTGCATCTGTCTTCTAGTCCAACTAGAAGACAGAATATCTCCACCAATCGTGGTCACCAATTTTGAGCCCCTACTGTTCGGATCTGTTGTAGATCTTAGTAAGTCTTGCTCAGGTTGTAATAAAAGTCTTATGTGATTGACCGACACATTATTTTACCCGCGGACAGTGTGGTAGGAACTGATTGTGCATCCTGTGTCCCCGCTTAGGCGAGTCAGACCCCACGAACTCTTCAATTAGAAGTTATATAAATAGAGATAGATGTGTTTCTTGGTGTGCAATATAGTATAGGTTATATAGCTTTATTAAAAAGCTGTTACGCATCTATTCCAGTCGCATGCTCTATGAGGCCGGGTCATGTTCCGCGCGCCATAAATCTATAAATATAATAAGGCAGGTCCCGTCTGCCTGCACACAACTATATCACAGCATATTATATTTTCACTAGTTTTCCTCGCAGCTTTTCCACTGCACTGTTAAAATGCGAATTGTTGGGTGGAAGGACAACGCAATTCTACATCTCACTTTAAAACATTTCATGAGTGTAACTTTAGTGAATTTTTTAGGTAAAAGTTGTCCTCTGAATTATTATAAGACCTAGAATACCCCAATATCCTAATATAATCTGGCCGTACGAGGAGACGTGAGACGTGAGGAAGGGAGGAGACGAGAGGTTTCGGCCTTAGTCCACCACGCTGGCTAAGTGTGGATTGGTAGACTTCACAAGCCTTCGAGAACATAATGGTTAACTAAATGTGAGAGTTAAAAGACTGAAATGTCTATCTATCTATACTGGCAGTTGCCCAGCACTTCGTTTGCTTTTATTCTATTTTATTGAGCGGTTTAACGGATTAAGCCGTTAAGCTAATCATAGGCAACAAATAAACAGACACTGAAGCGGTGATAGCCCAGTGGGTAGGAGCACCACTTCACTTATGGTGGGCCGAGTTCGAATCCCAACACGCACCTTTGAGTTTTCTAAGTTATGTGCCTTTTTTAAGTAATTAAAATATCACTTACTTCAACGGTGAAGGAAAACATAGTGAGGAAACCTAACCAATGTTGTCAAAGGTGTGTGGAGTCCACCAATCCGCACTGGGCCAGCGCAGTGGACCATGGCCTTAACCCCTCCCCTTCAGTGTGGGAGTAGACCCGTGCTCTATAGTGGGCCGTTAATGGGTTGATATGGTGAAACAGACAAACTTTCGCTTTTATAATATAAGTATGGATTTCATCTAACTATATACCATAAAACTAGTTCATGTTCAAGAGGACTGGACTATAATATTTTACAGTTAAGTTTAATTTATTTCCTTTATCTAAACTCGATTCATGATAAAACCACTAGAAAGACGATATTCTTTTGCATCCTAAAATATTTATGGGTTGTCGTAAACTAGATTCTGATAATAACTTAACTATTTGAGAGGCAAAAAGTTTTAACACATCGAGTGTTATCTGAACTTCTAAACGTATGCTTAAGTTTGATGCGCTCAGTCAACGATTCAAAGCCGTCTCTAATAATGAATGATTAAATTTTTACATTTCATCTGGCCGTGGCTACTAAGACTTAATCGCTTGAAAGCACTTTTTAAGGGTACCCTAAAAAAGTGTGTGGTACGTGCGGTGTAAAGTGTGGTACGATGTCGCGTAAAAACGATAAGGGGTACTTAGGGAATGAAAAAAACATAATAATAAATAAATAATTAAATATACTACGACAACACACACCCCACCATCTAGTCCCAAAGTAAGCGTAGCTTGTGTTACGGGTACTAAGATGACTGCTCAATAATTTTATGAATATACATAAATACTTATAAAATACAGATAAACATCCATTTTGATCACACAAACATTATCCATTTGTGGGAATAGAACCCACGTCCTTGGACTCGGAAAGCAGGGTCGCTGCCCACTGCGCCAATCGGCCGTCAAATATTAATATAAATGCCGTAGCCCGAACAGGTTAGCCATCACTTAGGTGTGATTGCAGTATAGGGCTTACTTAATGTGGTTTAAAAATCATCGTCATCAACCCATTAGCGGCCCACTGCAGTCTGCAGGGAACAGGTCTCCTTTGAGAATTAAAAATTAAAAAAATTAAATAGTTTATTTCGGTAAGAAACAAACTGGTGTCAATATATAGTCACTGAAGTCTTTCAAGAGTAGTATTAGGTACAACCCCTGTGTCAGAAGGCTACGCTACTCCATTACAATTAAAATTACCTTAACAAATTACGATGAGGAGGTTTTAGGTCATATTCCACCGTGCTGGCCAAGTTCGGATTGGTAGAGTTCACACACCTATTAGAACGTTATGGAGAACTCTCATGTATGCAGGTTTCCTTATGATTTTTTCACCGTTAAAACAAGTGACATTTTAAATTGAAAAGTAAAACGCACATAACTTGTAAAAGTTATAGATGCGTGCCGGGGAATGGAACTCAATAATCTCGAAAGGGGGGCCGAAGCTCTAACCACTAGGCTATAAATACATCAAAATAAAACACACCAGGCGATATTACACCGATTTCCCATAACCAATTACATGGAACAAATGAATCTGCTTCATGAAACATCCGCGCCGGCGCTCGGAACTAATTACACGGCGGTTGCGTACATTAAAAATTAACAGACGTTCACTTGTATGAATTAAATGTAGCCAGGGCTGCTGCAATGGTTGAGGCGAGATAATGAGAATATGACAAAAAGAGGCCGTAGACGACCCACAATAAACTGGCTAAGAAACACAAAAATATGAATGTGACATTATATGTGAATGATAAACAATCTTATCAAACAATTCATTTTGTATGGCTATTACTTTGTACAATAAACTTCCATACTGTCACAAAATTTTACCACTAGTAAAATTCAAGCGAGCGAGATTTTTGAAACTCTCAACAAAAAAAACTATTATAGTATAAAAGAATACCTTAGTGACAGTAATATAGCTTTTTAGTTAACTTTAGTAACCGTAACATTTGTAAATTGTAAGTTGTAACGTTTGTAATTGTAATTTATATTTTACTAGCTGTTGCCTGAGACTTCGTCTGCGTTTGATTTTGTTTTTAAAGTATTCAGTTTTGCTAAGCCGGGGTTTGCTGCTGTCCGCTGATGAGTTCTGTCCTCTATCTCCAAACACATTCACCAGATCTACACAAAGTTGGGCAAAGTTAAACACATATTACAACCTCTATAGTACAAAATTATTTAAATCGGTTATAATTTGTCGGAGCGTAACTCCGACAAATTATAACCGATTTAAATAATTTTGTAAAATCGTCAAAAACTTTCATCCCCTCTCCCAAAGGAACCGAGCTTAATGTCGGGATAAAAAGTATCCTATGTTACTTCTAACACTTCCAAGAATATGTGTACAAAGTTTCATGAGGATCGGTTAAGTAGTTTTTGCGTGAAAGCGTAACAAACAAACTTACACTTAGTAGGTATAGGGATAGCGATAGGGATAGGGACAGGGATTTTTATTTAAAAAGACATTTGCACACTGTCTGTGCCAGTCGTTATGTACCCACAATTTGGCATAAAAATAAATATTATGATTATTATAGTCGGTTCGCTCTTGTCAGAGCTGTCGTGGTCGTCACTTAAGTGTTGTGGCACGCATGACTATTCGTCGCCACTCCTCTCTGACAGCTGCCTTTCTGGCACATTCATGTAACCCCTTCCAGCCACTGCAGCCATTAATTGGCCAGCATATCTCATGGGCGATTGCGGTAAACACACTATCACTTCTGGACTAAACGCTCTCCCAACGGGATGGTTTATCCATAATCACGCGCTGGGCAGACGGACGCTGCTGCCGTTTCTCGGTTATATTCCTCTAGTTGCCTCGTAAGACACCCGCGGTGGGAGGAGTGGTGGTGACGACTGTATTCTTCACCAGCCGCCATAGGTTTAATAGCCGGGAGAGAAAAGAAGGTTCGCTGCGCGCGCTCTGGTTTACTGACATCGAAAAGAAGGCTATTGATTTTTTTTATAATAATTGATGAACCCACCTAACGGTTAGTGGCAACACCATTGCCGATGTACAGAGCAACATTTTGCAGTGCATGCAAGGATCACATCCGAGAAAGTACCATGTGACAATCAGCCTGAGGGGTAGGTGTCAAGCTAATGTGTCTGTAACTACACCGGCAACGGTGCTTCCCAAAACGAGTTCTGTCTCAAAAAGCTTTACCAATTGTTATATACTCATTCCAAACTCTGTGGCAGTCTGCCAGTTGTTGATCTGTGATCGAGCGCTTTATTTATTGGGGTATTATATACTTTAGTACATGTCAGTCCCATTATTTTTGCATGCATGTATTACATTGTAAGGAATACTTTTTTAATTTTGTCTGACGGGAAGCTTCGTTCTTAAATGTTCATTCATTTTGTAGTGAAACATCGCTATTCCGAAGTATATCCTTTCATTTTTGTTGTAACCTAACCTAATTCTTCCATCATATCTGGACTGGTGGAGATCGCATCAAGCGATAAGAAAGCGTTCGCGCATTTTTTTTTTCTCTTTTATCTAATCTTTTGTGTTCTCTGTAATTTGTGCAATAAAGATTTTATCTATCTATATTTCTAGTTGTATAATATTTTATTTGCAATAACTCACAGCTAAGTTAGGTAAGAAGGCTGGCCTTCTTAGGATACAATTAATTTTACACATTTCCTCGCACATTTTTGGCATTGTGTACATTGACCAGGAATTATGTATAAGAAAAGATTACATACCCTACTGTTACCATAATACTGATGTGTGTAAAAATCTACTTTCCTTAATTTCCCTGCCGGGTGTTCAACCCGGACCTCCTATTTATAAGAACAGCGTTCACAATTGAGCCAGGGTGATACTTATACCATATTGCAATTATATTTCCTGTTGAAATGGTAGGTGTACAATGAATAAATAATGCATGGCAAGGGTGCAGAAGCAGGAGACTCCGCTTTTAATTCTCACTAGATAGAATGGTGATAATTAAAATTTAAAACAAAATAATTGCTGACATTTTGGCTTATTTATTCTCATTCACTTCAAACATACATACTTGATGTTCTAGAAGTGCCTTACTTGTAAAAAATAAATGAAATTGATTGTTCGCTTAGCACAGCCCTACATAATTTAATTAAATCTGTAATGCACTATAATTATTCTATCTGAAAGTAATTTATTATAATTCAATAATTTTGTAACAATAATGTGATACAGGTAGCTGATATTGAATTAATTATTTCTATTTACTCACTGCCTCGCTGTTCTAGTGACGCTTGTTACACTACTGATCGAGTGATCCTGGATTCAATCGGAATCGGGATCGGAAGTAATTCACATTCATTCTGCATAAACAGTCTAAGCTAAGCTTATAGCGGTCAGTGCCCAACAGTGGGATTAATAATAAATAAAATATATGAAAACCCCCCGACTTGCAATATTGCTTACATTATCGTACTTGTCAAGCCTTTTCATTTGATACCAAAATTGTGAAACAAAAATGTAATGCGCCATTTTGATGTGGCGGCCATCTTGGATTCGAAATTTTTCACAGTGCCGCCGCTACTTAAAAATGGCTGACATATTTTTTTCCTAAACTTCTTCAATATTAAAGGGACGCATAGTATAAATACTATGACAAATTTCAAATTCAAGATGGCCGCGACCAGAGATTTGTGAATAACATTTATTTATTTTCTCTTGTCTAGGGTTCTTAAATTTTTAATTTATTGTTAATAAATTCGTAAAATAAATTCTTGCAAACACTCGAATTCCTTTTTATATTGAAACTCCATTTCTATAAAACGTGAGTCACACTACACTGTCTATAAATGCATATATATTAATATTTCCATCCATTCAGATCTTTTGTGTTCGCCCCTTTTCTTGGACATCACCCTAAATTCCCCAAGACAGACCCATGTCATAGCATATTGATAGCTATAAAGTCCCACCGGTCAATAATATGCTAATGCGGACTACCCTCATGTCATGTTTAGGGCTCTTCATCTTAACCGTATAGAAAGATTTAATAATTTCGACGGTGTACATTTGACTCTAGCCGTAAATTTGACAGGTGTCCTTACCTGCGAGCGTGAGCGTGTACCTACTGACAGGATTCGATTTAAGTATCCAAGTTTTTGTGTACTTTTGATGCATTCTAGTCATGAAATCATACAGCTCAACAGTCTTTCTAGTCGTTACTAATAATAAATTAGCCTACGTTAATGACAGTCCCTGTAACTATTTGCCAAAAATCTAGTTAATTGGTAGTTTAGTTAGGGCGTAAAGGAAGGGCAAAGAAACAAACCCACTTTCGCATTTGTAATATTATAGTAGCTGTTACCCCCGTTCTTCTTCCGTGTTTCTTATGGTTTTTAACAAATCCCATGGGAACCGTTTTCTTCGGATAAAAAGAAGCCTCTGATACTCTCCGTCCATTTAACTCTTTGCCGAATATCAAGTTGACTGTTTGCTTAGTTGGGTCGTAAAAGAAGGACAAACTAACACTATTTCGAATTAATAATATTACTAGCTTCCGCCCGCGACTTTGTCTGCGTGGACTTCAGAATTAGGTCTAAAGCTTTGCTCGTTAAAAATTTCGGAATCGGGATTTAAGATAGCCTAGTTCTTTTCCATGTCAAAGGCTCTATATTAATGGCAAATTTGATCCAAATCCGTTAAGCCGTCTTTGCGTGATTATGTAACAAACATACACACTTTTATTAGTAGGATAAGGTAAGTAGTTATCACCATCATCATATCAACCCACTTCAGGGCAGGGTGCACGGATCTCCTCACACAGTGAGAAGGTTTTTGTTCCGTAGCCAACCACGCTGACTCAATGCGGATTAGTGCACTCCACACGCCTTTGAGAACATTATGGAGAACACTCAGGCATGCAGGTTTCCTCGCGATGTTTTCCTTTCCCATTGGAGCAAGTGTTATATTAATATCTTAAAACGGTGTGACCTTGGATTCGAACTCGCCCCCGCTAAGGTGAAGACAAAGCCCTAACGTATCACCGCTAGTAATTATACTAAAAGTTAAATTGTTAGTATAAATAAAGATTATGGACCTACCAATGCATAAGTTTAAACAATGTGTTAAAACACAATAAATCGTGGTTACTATACGATTGATGAATTTCTTAACGACAAGGCTCGGAATCTGCCTTCCGAACCGGTGGTAGAATCACTACAAATAGTCTGACTTGGCGTTTCAAAAGTGCTTATAAACTTGGCCATCTTGAAATAAATGAATTTTGAATTTGATTATATCGCTAAAAACAATCCGATATGGATGCCATTTGTATATGAAATCTTAAGAGAAGTAGAAATGTAGCAGCAACCCGTTGCAATACAATACAAGGGATACTCGTAAAATGAAATCGACAAGCGAAATACAATTTATCGTTGGGTATAAATCCGCCGCCCTGTAGCCTTAGTACATGATTTGCTCGATCGTAATCGAGTAGCCGTTTTCGAATATATAAAAAAACCAAAGTTCATTTATTTCCAGTTCAGACTTTAATAATATAGCCGTCTAACTGTTCACTTATGGGCATGGTACCCAAAATGCTGGTGCTATTGCCCCTTTGAATTGCTAGACTTAGCCGTTGGGCTAAATAAGCGCCAGCTCTTGGGTCACCAGACGTCAAGACAATTTTTTGGGCTCACGATATTAATAAAAAATCCCGTGTCCGAAACCCCGGGCGCAGAGTCTCATGTGCATGGTCTTTTATTTATAGTAGGCCTAATATAAGCACTTTTGAAACGTCAAGTATGTCTGTTTGTAGTGACTCTACCACCGGAGAAAATAAGAAGATTATTCTATTGCCATTTTGTGGCACCGGCCACCGTGGATCGTTCGATCTTTCAAACAAAAAATAACATCAAAAAATCATAGACAGACATATAGACGCTCACAGACATTCAAACTCATAACATCCCGTCGTTATACTCGGATTTGAGTTTTTAATTTTTAATTGTTCAGCCAAAGGCCTAGCTGAAGAATTGCAGGCAAATTCGAGGCTTCATCGCAATACGCTTACCTATCGGTGAGCCCGCCCTTAGGATAGATATTACGTACAGAACACCTATTCCTTCCTGTCTTTATTTTTTTTTGTGAATGGCATGGTCACTTGTTATCGATATACATATAAGTGAATGTGTAGAATATTGTTAGAGTCCTTAATAAACAAATTAATACGCATAAGATCCATTTTATTCCGACGTTCAAGTATTTTAGTACTCGAAAACTACTCCTCGATTGCGAAGAGCAAATGTTGTACTAAGGCAACTGAGTTCTCGGGGCTCGGGATGGTAGAAAGGAAATAGTTTTAAAGTTAGCATTTGTGTCACTTGGAGTGTTTGCTCAGACAAGTGGGTACTGCTTCTGACACGTCTGTATCGGGAACATGTCCGGTCTAGAAGATTCTGCGCCACTGAGATTTCAAGGTATAACACGGTTGCAATAAATTTGTACAAAACAAGTTATACGCATGAGCAACCGAGAAAAAAATAATCAAATGACTATTAACTTTTTTTAAGTTGTTAACATGCGAATTTTTAAAGTCAGTTTTTTAATACCTGTCTTATAATGTAAACAATGTTTTGCTACTTTTTGTGTAAAGTTTATTTACAAATTGTTAAGGAAAAAATAGAAAAACCCCTTCATGAAGAAAACTTTAATGAATTGTGTTTGTTTTTATTTATTTTATTGCACTTGTTTTTAATATTTCTGAATCATATTTTGCACTAAAAAGTAATAAAAAGATTGTTAAAGTATAAGAAAAAATGGAGTGTAATATGTGTAACTTCTTTAATTTTAAATATTTGGACGTCGTCGGTACCGACAAATTATAAATGTAAATATATAATATGTCAATATATTATTATAAGATACCATATCTGTCCAAATCAAAATTTGATTTACTCGTATTGATTATTATTGGATAAAAGCAGGTGTTTCTTTGCGGAATTCGATGATAATATTTTGAAAATTAAGCTTAATGTTCATAATATTTTCGATAATTTATTTTATGGTTTAAGAGAACGAAAATTTATTTACAACCTTGCAAAACAAAGATAAAAATAATTTCGTTTAATTGTCTCTTTAAACTATATTGTATTAAATTTTAAATAAATATATTAATGGCGTCTGATTCGGACTACGCATAAATGCAAACTCCGCGGCCGCCAAAATCAAACAAGTACGGGGCTAAGGCATTAAGTAAATAGAAAAGAAAAATCAGTGCAAGTTAAGACTACTTAAGGACGTTGTGCGATTATGTAGATGTAATTATGGATTTACAGTGAATTCATTAGCGGGCTGCGGCGGGCAATAAAATTCAAATTTACTCTTCTTATCGTCAAGATGGCGCGGCGTTGGGAGGCTGCCAGTCTTTACATTAATTATGATCCCGCGGCCGCTCTGATGTGATACAAAGTGAATTATGATGGTGGGCAATTAAAGTTTATCGTTGTTTCGGTTTTAAGCTCATGTTTATTGTAAACTAGATCTGCCACCATTGGAAAGCGAGTTAGTTTGTCCTTCCTCTACGCAACCACTTTAGCCTTACGGTCCAGTACCAGTGGCGTTCCTAGGGTGAAAGGTGTTGTTGTAGGTGTATTTTTTCTATGTAAAAAGTAGTAGTGAAAAAGTAGGTAAGGTACCCGGGGGCAAAAGTCTTACCAAATATAACAGTTGACAATCAAGGTTACACTCACACAAACATAGTGTACGTATTCATCGATGTGAAGCGGCATACGCGTTCTTTCACTATCTACGGCGCTAGCCTCGCCGAAAACATTCTGGGGAGCGGTCGAATTTTGTTTTAGTTTTCAGCAGAAGATGCAACTTTTTGTTAAAACTTTGTAGCTATTTAAGTCAATGACTGAAAAATAATAAAACTTGTTGATTATGTTGGATACTTTTCATTTTATTTCAAATAGCCCTTAGTTAGGCCTTAATCTTAGCATCATCGAGGCACAGTTCCTAAGATGCTGGCAGCATTGCCCCTTTGGATGGCCAAACTAATTCGTTAGCCAAGGTAACTGCCCGCTCTAGTATCACCGGTAGACTCGATAACCCTTTTCGATAATTCTTTGAAAAGGGCTCTTGCCTCCGGACCCCACGGTCTCAAAGTCTCTACTCCAAAAGGCACAAAAATGAAGCTGCTATCCAGGTTTCCCTATTTACGCCTCTTGGCCTGCTCGGCAATGGTAGCAGCCACACCATTGACGTGGTACCATTATCAAGAACATTAAATCCAACAATAATCTTTACCCATTACCGACTCACTAAGGGATATTACAGCGAGGTTGCTATACAATAGATGAATTCCTTAAGGACATGCTTTGAAGCATCCGGCTGCGCTTTCATCTCTCACAAGATAGAAAAATGAATGATAAAATGTTAAATCTACATAGTTGATGTAGGAAAAGAGCAACTGCTGAGTTTCTTGCCGGCTTCTTCTAGATCTATATTAGGAACATGAAACATACAATGATACATGAAATAAATGAATCAGGTTTCAGGTTTCCACTCAGACTGAGAAGGGTTTAGGCCGTAGACCACCACGCTGGTCAACTGCGGATTGGTGTAATTTACACGCCTTTGAGTACATTATGGAGAACTCTCAGGTCTCTTTCTTCTTCTTTGAGTCCATCAACACCTGGTGGTGCATCCAGACCTATCCTGAACTGCAGACTTAATCGTGGTCCAAGATAAGTTAGAAGCCTTCATTTCCGCTTTCACAGACCGCTTTCATGTTGCCTTTGGCCTTCCAAGCCTTCATTTGCCTCCCCCAGGCTGCCATTGAAATACTTCTTGTTGGACACCGGATGTTCGGCGTAAAACGTGACCTATCCAGTTCCACTTTCTACGCTGTATTTGGTCAAGGATAGGGTTTTCCTTTGCAAGGGCACAGAGATCTGAATTGGAACCCTATCAACCCGCCTTACTCTCTCAGGTATGGCGGTTTGATTAATAGTAGAAGATTTTGCGATACATCTCGTCCGGGGAAGTACTAACGCCATAATTATTTCTGCTGCCACGCAGCATTTCTGTGTTCATGTCTGAAGGTGGTTGTTGGTGTATTTTCATGATCATGAGAATTATCATCTGCACTTCAGGTTGATAGCCGCGGGACGGCACTTTGCGGAACGTGTTCCGTGCAGGCCCAGCGAGGTATTGCTCTGTTTCTAGACGGTGGTGTCCCATAGGATTAGCAAGGCGCGACAATTACAAAATGGATTGCAATGGTCTAGAAATTATTTCATTTTCTAGACTTTATATTGGAAAAATATTCTTTAACGTATGTAAATTTCCCACAATGTAATTAGTATTCCAGTAGCTCGACTAAATTAACATTAAAATTGCTGGGCCAATATTTAATTTGAACACGTAACTTAATTCGACGTCTCACGTGCCTCGGCTTAAAACTTAAACATGTGTAGCGGAATTTAGTTTTCACGAGTTTCTCGAGGCTTCTGTGTGTTCTGTATTGCCTTTGACTTTACAATTAATTACAATTTGTAAGGGACTATTAGTTAGATTGTTAAAGCGGTTTTTGGTTCGAATTCTCTGTCGAGCTTAAATTAGTTAAAAGTCATCAGCATTATATCAACCCATTACCGGCCCACTACAAGGCACGGATATTTTCCCGCAATGAGGAGAGTTTAGGCCGTAGTCCACCACGCTGGCCCAGTGCGGATTGGTGGACTCCACTCACTTTTGAGAACATTATGGAGAACTCTCAGACATGCAGGTTTCATCTGTAGTATTATAAATATTATGGAGTATTCTCAGGATTTTTAGCAATAAGGTCGACCATTGTACCTGTGTGGTATATTTAAAGTTTTTTTTATTTAAAACTTAATTATGTTAGGTCTACAATAAAGTTGTATTGTTGTATTTTCATTTCAATTCAGGCATGCAGGCTTCCCCACGATGTTTTCTTTTCCGTTGAAGCGAATGATATTTTTATACCTTAAATGCGCATAGATTAGAAAAGTTAGAAGTGCGAGCTGGGATTCAAACTAGAAGACGAGGTTCTGAGTTAGATTCTCTGGTCAGCGTAGAAATAGTTAGGTAATTGATTTTCTGTCAGAAAAACTACATAGACTATTATTGTTTTCCTCAACCTTATTTAGCAGCACTCAATATTTTAAGTTGACTGTTTACTATAATTAAAGGAAACTAAACGTTAACGAGTAGTGAATTAAATTACCTATGGCGTGATTTTCTATTATTACAAACAGTAAGTTCCATAACGCGTTGGTGTGAGTCATCGCTCACACCTCTACCCCATCCTTACCTGTCAGTGACAGAGAGGCCCTCGTGAAATATCGAGCGAGTGACAGTAGGGGGTGACAGCTCGCGAAGAAATCTGCGTTTGATGACCCTCTGTTCGATCTCGAAATTAATTTCGAATTTGTTACGCTGGTGGTACTGCGAGTTTACTGTAAAGGCTGAATGGGCAAGCAATGAACGTCCACAGGTGGACTTGGGTGTTTAATACGGAGTTAAATTTTTTTATATTAATGATTGACAGACAAAGATGATGGTCCACCGGATCGGTAAGTGGAAAACAGAGCAACACTTCACAGGACAAGTAAGGAACGCGTTCTGCAACGTGAAGCGTGAAATTTTCCCACTTAAGTCCAACGTGTGAGCCGAGGCGGCCATCTTGGACCAATTTTCATGAAACATATCTAAGAACACTGCCGACTAATTCACCTTTCAAACAAAAAAACCAAAATCAAAATCGGTTCATCGGTTCGGGAGCCACAACGCCACAGACACACACACATAGACACGTCAAACTTATAACAACCCTCGCTTTTGCGTCGTGGTTTAATAATCAAGTTGACCGGGTTTGGTAACCAAGTTATTTGCGTTTTAAACCGCTTGTTTCCAGCGGCTCCCAGCGTCTCGCTTGATGTCGTCTGTCCAGCTCGTTAGGAGTGGCCGCGTTTACCGGCTAACCCTTATTTTCAAAATATCCATAATCTACAGTTTTTTTAAAAAACATCCATACAATTTTTAACGAATAACTTTGCCAAGCAACTTGATATTACAGATTTAAGATTACTGAATATTATAAAACAAAGTGTCTGTCTGGGCGCGAAAAACTCAAAAACTTCCGAACAGATTTTCATTTGGTTTTAACAAATAGATGGAGCATTCATGAGGAAGGTAGTATATAATTGTAGTATATAGTTGTAAATTGTAATGTCTTTCTGTAAATTTGCTGAAATATAAATATGTCAGAAAAAATCACACCGAATCGGAACTTTACAGTCGGGCGCTGCAAAAACTATTAACGATAGATACGTATATTCAAAATTCATTTATTTGACATAGGCCTGCTTTATAAGCACTTTTGAAATATCAAGTATGTCTGTTTGTAGTGACTCTACCAATGGTTCGGAAAGCAGATTCTACCGAGAATAGCTCAAATATTTTATTATTATAAAAACTGTACTTAATGTTTTAAATCATTATCATTGCTGACAAAAGTATATAAGTAATGTTTAGTACTCATTATTACCCAAAAACAAACTCCGGGTAGACTGACGGTTCTGCGGGATTTGTGAAATACCGAATAAACGCGGATGAAGTCGTGGGCAACGGACTTGTTTACTATAAATCTGCAGCTAAATTAGATGTTCGGGAATAGTCAGTTATTTACAGAGCATCAAAAGTAAGTAAGGCAACGTATTAATTCCAAAAGCTCGCCTATTTGTCTCAATAAAAGCGAGATCATTTTCATCTCAATTAAGGCACCTAATAATATTATCATAATTCTTGCTCTAGGCACTTAGAATGTTTTTTTCGGCATAATTAGCGAGCCTTCCGTAGCCTGGTAATTAGCAATTAGTTTGTTTACGTAGGGTGAAATTAAAAACGCAGAGATGGCCTTTGAAAACATTTTAACCTCTGAGAGGAATATGAGAAATATAGCTTTACAAGCTGGAAGGGTATTTACATATCCCATGGGAAGGGGGGAGTCCCACATAACCTCCCTGCCCAAGGATAGTTAAAAAGTAGTAGCCATAAAGCTTTTCCACCATGCTAAAAAAAAGGTCTATTAGCTCCTATTGGTCCCAACGTGCTAAATGGACTATCCAACAATATTTTTTTTATGTTTTTAAATTTTCCTAAATTTACTTCCTGAGGAAGAAAACTGTAAAATGATGTTGAAAAGAAGCAATCTGCTGAGATTCTCGGCTCTTCTTGGTAGAATCTGCCTTCCGAACCGGTGGTAGAGCCACTACAAACAGACTGACTGGGCCATTCAAAAGTTGTTATAAGTTGTATTGTTTCTTATAAGCTTGGCCTTCTGGAAATAAATGAATTATGAATATCGAATTTAAATTCAGACTCTGCACCTTTAAGTGAATAAATAAACTACAACAATACAAACATCGACATCTAGCCCCAAAGTAAGCGTAGCTTGTAGCGTTGTTATGGGTACCCAGTACCTTCTATGGTGACTGATGATTTTTTTTATGAACTACATAAAAAAACATTCATGATCATTACACAAAATATTTTCTAGTCGCCCCACAAGCTTTAGAGAGCAGGATCGCTGCCCACTGCGCCAATCGGTCATCAAATATTATAGTATTAGGCCTTTATAATAATAGTTAGATTATGCTCTTCTGGATATTTTGAAGTAAGATCCAGATTTTTAGGCTGCCACCCTAACCCAAATACTTACCCATGCATATATCTATGTTGTTGTGAGTATGTCTCCACCAGCAAGCCATTAAAGCCCAACATTTGGCCCCGCTAAGTGTGAGCAGAGCATTTGGCACCAGCTCCGCGGGGTGAGTATTACAAAGCAGCGATTGAAGTTTTTGCTCTCGCGGAACATAAGGTTTGAGTAAAACTTGGCAGCTGCGTATTGTTTTCTGTAAGCGGCGTCGGCTTCAAGCCAGATTTTTCTGAAATACCTAAAAGAGCGTCTTTATGTGCGACTAAAACTAGGCATTTTAATGCTTTTTGCAGTGAAACTTCAAAAAGTCAAAGTTAAAGCTGATAATGTTTATTCAAGTTGGACCGTAGATGGCACTTTTGATGCATCACTGTTTTGCATTGATCTTTTGTCGGGATTTCCAAATAGCACGGTCTTTTGCCGACATAGTGTCTACTAGAGACGGCTGATAAAAATACAGTAAGTCACCACCCATCCTCTTCCCAATGTATCCGTTATCTATAGATTTATTACTTAGCAACGCTGTTATTGTCAAAAAACGCTGTTATTAACAAATAATAACTTTGCTAAGAAACTTATCAACAGATTATATTATAGATTGAAATTTGAATATAGAAAAATCGACGTTAGAGTCTTTAGTAGCCGCACACGACGTTGCGTCACGCAATATTCAAGTTGTTCACGACTACGTGCGTATAAATTAACATAACAAAGCTCTACATTCCAGCCGTTGGTGGACGGAAAGGAGAGTTCTCCGTTGTACTACTACCATCTATATCCGTGAGGCACAATCGATTGGGACCTTCAAGAAACTAGTGAAGGATCATTATTTGTCTCTTTCAGCCGAACAACGCTGAAGCGAATCATTTTAAGTGTGTAATTTGAATTATTTATGTATTTCATACTAATTGGGGATGTTATATGTAATATATTTATATAGATATTTATGTTATATATTTTATTTGTATTTATATATAATATATTTATATATATATTATAGTTATATTTATATATAAATATATATTTTATTTATATTTATATATTTGTATAATTTTTAAATCTTATTTATTGCACCACCTACCTCTTTTCTACGTTTTTTCCTTTTACGCCATTGGTTGCCTGGAAGAAATCGCTATGTAGCGATAAGGCCACCAAATTGTACTCTCTTGATTGTATTCATATCTTTGTAACTACTTTTTGTTTCTTTGGTGTACAATAAAAGTGTATTCATTCATTCATTCATTCATCTACTGCGATCAGCAACCTATCTGCCCAGCGTGGTGATTATGGGAAAACCCTCCGTTGAGAGATACCTTCGGATCAGCAGGACTACTATAGGCTACTAGCTGTTTTTTTTGGTTTTTCATGAATCCTATAAAAATATATATGGTTATAAAATTATTGTAATTTAATAATATATATTATAGTTATTATATTATTATTATTTTATTTGGTAAGTTTTCTCCTTTATTTTAATTGTGTTAATGCTTGTTATTTTTTTTTTTAATTTGGTGTACAATAAAATGCATTTGATTTGATTTCGCGGTTTTTTTGGTTTTTCATGAATCCTGCGGGAACAGTAATTTTTTCCGGGTTAAAAAGCAGCCTATATGTTAATCAAGGGTATAATCTATCTCCCTTCTAAAATTCAGTCAAATTGGTGCAGTAGTTTTTGCGTGAAAGAGCAACAATCATCCATCAATCCATCCACACAAGGTTTCGCATTTAAAATATTAGTAGGATTGATGAACTACATGGAAATCGTTTCAGGTATCCTTAGATGCAAATTTGTGTTTGCTTGTCTGTTTGTTTGTCCTTCATTCACGCCCTAACTAAGCAACCAATAAACTTATAACTTATAATACACTTAATGATAAACTTGATTTTTGGCATAGAGTTAGTTGATAGTCGGAGAGTAACATATACTACTGTATTCCAAATAAACAAAAGGTTTCCACGAGATTTGCAAAGAAACCATAATATACGCGGACGAAGCACGGGGGTAACAGTTAGTGGCAAATAATTAAATTATGAAAAATGGCACGAAGTCTTAGAAGACGGTTGAAATGGGTCAAATTGCTGAGACAAACAGTCAGACAGGCGGGCGCGTAAGGCGCTCACGGAAGACGTATAAACTAACTTCCTAATAAAGTTGCCTTATCAAACAACAGTACGTGCCGAATTCACACGCGACACACGGCTGCACACAACGTGATATGTAGGGTAATATATTGTACGTAATAATTGAAGGGAAAAGAAGATGGCCCATCTGAGGGAAACTGTAAAAACCATCGCCTATACGAAAATAAGCAAAAAAAACGATACATAAAATGTAAACACTGCTAGGTAGCGATCTTTTGGAGACCTCGCTGTAATATGCGCTGTGATTTTCGGATGTATGTTTAGGGGCAATTGGGGAATTTATAATTTCTGAATTTTCTCTGGTCTAGTCTGGTGGGAGGCTCCGACCGTGGCTAGTAACCACCCTACCGACAAAGACGTGTAGCTTAGCAATCAAGCGTTCCGGTACATTGTCGCGTAGTAACTGATTAGGGTTATGAGTTTAAAACAACTACCATAATCCCTAACAGGTTAGCCCGCTACCAAATTTGACTGCACCATCACTTACTACTCATCTCTCACTACTCGTCATCATCATCGTCAACCCACTACCGGCCCACTACAGGTCACACGGTCCTCCTCTCAAAAGGAGAAGGGGTTAAGGCTGTAGTCCACCACGCTGGCCCAGTACGGATTGGTGGACTCCACACACCTTTGAGAATATTATGGAGAACTCTCAGGCATGCAGATTTCCTCACGATGTTTCCCTTCACCGTTAAAGCAAGTGCTATTTTAATTGCTTTAAACGCCCATAGATAAAATAATAGGTGCGTGCTGGAACTCGAACTCGTCACCCCCCCGAAAGTGATTTCGAAGTCATGATTGATTGACGAGAATGATTTTTTTGTTGTGCTCACAATGCGGCCGTGTCTCCCCAAAGGTCGGGCGCTAGATGACCTGGGCCCTAAATCACCTCTATCTGATACACTCGCTGCCAAATACCTTCGCCTTAACGGCTTACGGGTGTTACTTACAGTTTTATATCGATACTAGATTTATCGCCAGGCGACGGCAAAACAAAACGGGTTATTATTTTAGCAGATTTTGTTTCAGAGCGATGAACGACCGGACGCGTGGTATTGATCAGAGGGGTGACCACCATTGCTAAGGTTTTGCACGCCATGTATGGCGATACACTGTAAACTAATTTTTGATATAGGAACGTAACAGCTTTAAAACGTAAATAATTTTAAAATAGAGATATTCTTTTCTAGTCTTAGAGCAGTACTATTTTAAACTTAGTCCGCGTTTATTACGATTTATTACAAATCCGTTGGTTTTCACGGGATAAATGCCTTTGTAACTATCCGTTTTTCCAACTAATTCAATGCCAAATATCAAGTTGACTGATTGCTTATTTAGGGCGTAAAGTAAGATAAACAAACACATTTTAACGAAGTAAGGATTACAGTTTTATTGAAACGTACCTTTATGTCAAAAAAATATATATACAATGGGCATGATGACGTTAATAAAGGAACGCTCAAATACTGTATTTATTTAATGTTAAACGATCCGCCATGACAGATGAAACGCCGAATTCAAAATTATGACGTCACGTCTATATAAACATAATTTCGTACCGCTTAAACTTCGAAAATCTCTGCGTATACCAAGTATTTTGTGTTTTCATTTTCATCAATTCTAAAATCAATAACCTTTAATTATGGAACAACGACTAACATTATAAATAACCTATTTTATTCTGTCTATAGTATACCCAAAATTAGCCATTCTGAAACCAGAGATGTCATATAGTTTATTGCAAATGATTCTCTTTCCTTTTCTCTTTCCTTTGAAATTTGACCGAAACCTATACTTTACCTCCTTGCTCTACATATTCAGGTTCTTAACTACGCCTAATAAAGATCGGCCCGTTGGGTATCAAAGTAAAGGGCTTGCCTATTAGAATACCAATCCAACATAGCCGCTACCACAAAATAGCAAATTATATTTTTTTTCACAACTCCATCAATATGGGTATCGAATGAAAGGTATAAACTAGTAGAATAATGTACACTATATGGCAATCGTTGCAATGATCATTGGTGACAGACGTGGCGAAAACGTGGAAAGCAAATTAAATAAAGTAGTATTAGTATGTTGTTAGTTTTGATTTTCTTTTTGCATTATAATAATTTAATTTTTTAAATATTTTGTAGACCCAAGTTTATGTTTGTAATTATTGTTTAATTATAAGGATATGGTGTTTGTATTATATTATTTGTTATTTGTAACCACAGAGTATACAAACACTACGTCAGACCATGTCGCTGGCTGTCCGTGAAACCCGTGACCTTGGGTCCCTACCCTGCAGTAATACTTCACTTGGCACCTCGGAACCGAGCTTAGTAAGTGACCCGTTGACCGCAACGAACCAACATACTCCTTATTTTTTTTTTTTGTAATTTATTTATTGTGGCCAATACAAATATTTATTGTTACTATTACTATTATTATTAGTATTCCAAAACTTTTATTTGTATTTCTTTTAACTCTAAAATATAATTTTTATTAATACATAACTATAACCTAAAATAAACTATTTAAAAACTAAATAAAATCTAAAACGTCCTCGAAACCACCGCAGCGAGGCACAGTTCCTAAGATGCTGGCAGCATTGCCCCTTTGGATGGCCAAACTAATTCGTTGGCCAAGGTAACTGCCCGCTCTAGGATCACCGGTAGACTCGATAACCCTTTTCGATAATTCTTTGAAAAGGGTTCTTGCCTCCGGACCCCACGGTCCCAAAGTCTCTACTCCAAAAGGAACAAAAATGAAGCTGCTATCCAGGTTTTCATATTTACGCCTCTTGGCCTGCTCGGCACTGGAAGCAGCCGCACCTACCATTGACGAAGTGGCCTGGATGTGTGATGCAGCTAGGGTATCAACACAAGTTGCATCCCACAGAAGTGACCTTCCAAGCCTCCAAGGTATGAGCGTCATACCATCAGGTCTCTTGCCATCGCTCCGCGCCAAACCAATAGGTTCTAATACAGCTGGTACGTGAGCGGTAGCGAGAGAACGTCGGATGATGTCGTTGATGGTGCTATGGCGAGAGAAGCGACCAGCGCTTCTTGAACAGGAGAGTCCATGGTGACCGTAGGTGTCAACGCTGTCACCGCAGTGGCATCGATGAGGCTGATTTATAGAGGCGCCAAGCCTAAGACCAATCACCACCGATAGAGTGGTGTGGTCTAACATAGTGCCCAGGTTAGCTGAAGGGAGAGCATGTAGCCATTATTATTGTATTTACTATATTGATACCCGGGGGATTTTAATTTTTTAAATTAATATATTATTATATTCAACACTGCACCCTGCAATCCCTTACCTTAACATTCTGTCCTATTTTTTTCCTATTGTGTACAAATATTCATTATTAATATTAATTCATAAAGTTGTATTCTTAAACTGGACCTGAAGGGATTTATAGTAGGCGCGACAGCATGTTGGACGCGTGTGAAGTTACAATGGATTCGATTACAGAACCTTGTCAGTCGACCACTGGCACCGCTTCAAGATCCCCTGAGGATAAAACCGAAACTTGGAATTTGCAAAGTTGAGCGGAAAAGTTGTGTGCGTAAATCTCGTTTATCTGACCGACCCGTGTCTAGTTCCCCTTTGTTATTGCGCGGGTGGTTACTCTGGACGCAGCTGGACTCATCATGCGATATCATAACGAGCTCATTGCGATCTACTTATACAACGTGTAACGGAATTACGAAATACTGTTGAAGGATGCATAAGTATATTTCATAAGGAAACACCCTGTAAAAATATTAAATCAAACACACATATTTAATTTTACATACAGGCTAATTCAAAGCATTCTCAGTGTTTATTTATGACAACCCTATTGAAGATAAAAGTCCGACACGTGCATGGTACCTACGCTACAAGACGAGTAACTAATAATGTGACAGAGTAGTATTTGATTTCTTTCCGAAAAAACTATGGCAGTGGTTTAAAACTATTAGTTTCAGTTCCAGTTACTTTCAGTTTTTTTCCTAAAAGAATAAAAAAAAATCACCCACCCTCACAAACTTTCGCATTTATGGGATTACTAGCGGCGTCAGCGCCATCTGTCGGGCTAACTTGTGAATCTAGACCATCCAGGGTACCACCAAAATGTTGTCACACACAGTTGTCGGACGGCCGGTCATCCGAGCGGTCGTTTGCAGTGTATACGCGTAGCTCCTTATCGGTTTACGTCTCGCCCGCTCCCCGCGCCCCATCGGTGCCAGTTGTACTCGCCGCGATCCGTATCACGGCTTGAGGAAGCGATCGATTGTGTGTGCGCGCGAGCACGCTACCCGCCTTTAAGACGACGCGCGGATTCCTGTGCGTTTTTGATTGCAAAAACTGCTGCTGGAACCACATCAATTATTATCCTACAAAAATTTTATATCTGTGGGTACGGTTCCGCTCCTGCTCGCGGGCGCTTAGCTAGGCCTCCCGACTGGGTCTCACCTGGCTGGGTTGCACGCGCCGAAGGGGCGTTGGACCGTGCCTATATGTTAAGGGAAGCAACGACGAAAGCATCATATCCAAAATGTCAGAGGGGGGGGAGCCACCCCCCTTAGATCAACGAAAACGGAGGGAGGGACTGCGGACTGGGATTCCGCGCTCCACCGCACGAAAGGATCTATCGGTAGCACCGTTGACTGAAGTCGTCCGGTCCCGCTCCCGAATTCGCATCAAAAAAGTATCCCAAGTGACCAACCAAGAAACCAACATGACTCGGGAGGACGAAGATGCAAACCTCGCAGCAAATGTAGCTGAGTCTACATTTGGCGCAGAAGTGGCGAAACGCCCTCGGCCCGAGGACTCCTCGCCGGACTCACCGGCCCAAGGAGATAGCAGGCACCCACCCCGGAAGTACCTGGCACTCCCCCCACCACCATCTCCATTGCAAACGCAGCTGTCACCGCAGCCAATGCAACCATCGCCGCCGCCACCACTCCCACTATCGCCTCAAGGACCTCCAAGATCATCGCCGCGGCAACCGCGACCACTAGAGGAAGGACATCCTAACGATTCCTCTGAGTTGGCAAGCTGGCCGCTTGACTCAACCAGCTATGCGGGTTTAGCCTCACCAACCATGCAGAATGTTCATATGGAGCAGGCTCGACCTATCTCACCGCAGCCCAGCACGTCGTATGCTGCGGCAGCCACAACCCTGGGTGCGGTGCAGAGAATCCCACCTCCTACCACAAACAAAACCGATGCTACCACTGCTCCAAAATCAGCCCCTCGCTCCACTTACCCGCCTTTGGTGGTGGAATGCCTCCCTAACTGGACAAGACACTTCGAAAACCTGAGGCGGGAACTAGGCCACGCACCAAACGCGCGACCCTTAGGTAGAGGTGTCCGCTTCCTACCCAAGACGGAAGATGAATTCAGGGTTGTTCAGCGTTACCTGACGCAGGCAACAAACCAGGATAGCGCCATATCCTGGTACTGTTACAGCCCTGACACAGAGAGGCCGTCGAAAGTGGCGATTCGTGGCCTTCCTATGGACACCCCGAGTGAAGAAGTGGTCGCGGCGCTGCAACGCCGAGGATTCCCGGCAGAGTCTGCGCGAGCCATCCCTCCTCCTAAAGGGAAACACGGGTGCACTTATTTCGTGTTACTCGCGCACATGACGCAGGAGGAGCTTGCTGCCCTGTACGCGACCACCGAGCTACTACATATGCCACAAATAATAGTCGAGGGGTGGCGCGGTGGCAATAGGCCCCCCCAGTGTCACAGGTGCCAAGCCTTTGGCCATGCCTCGACAAATTGTCATAGACCACCAAAATGCGTCAGGTGTGCGGGCGGCCACCTGACACGGGACTGCGCAAAAACTCTGCAGGACACTCCGACCTGTGCAAACTGCGGGCAGACTCATTCCGCAAATGACCGCAACTGCAAGGTGTACAAAAGCGAGGCGAGAAAAAGAGGGATCATAATACCCCCACCCCGTCCCCGTGTACTGCAACGACGACAAGGAGGGTGGGAACAAACCTACCGCCCTGCGACCGGCCCACACACCGTCACTGCTACTGTGACTACGATGGCACCACCGCCACCTTCCAGGCATCAAGGGCCAACAACGCTTGCCCCACCTGCAAACCCTCCGACTGAGAGAGGACAAGTACCCCACCGCAGAAGGAAGCGACGGTTCAGAGGAGCCCGCTCAAGATGTCCAGAACCCGCGGCCGCCTCCAAACCACAACCAAGACCAAATATGGCGGGAGAAAGTGAACCCATATCACGGGTAATACAAACCCCTGCCCCGCCACACACACATACGCAGAACATCACCCAGGCGTTGACACGCTCGGCCCCCTCGGAGCCTGTGCAGACCGCTACTCAAGACTATGTGCACGTGCTTACCAAACCAGCCGAGCACACAGCCACTCCAGTACCCACTAGGACAGCTGCTCCAACTACCACAGACGACCACCATCAGCTGCTCTCGCACATGACTGCTCCAGCTGCTGCACGGGCACCAACAGAAGTGCAAGTGCATGACCCCACACCGACGAGAATGTACACTACAGCTCGCTGTCAAAGATCCCCGCAGCAACCCACAGGGACGGCTGCCCCTGACCAATCAGCAACCAAGGCACCCACATCAACGCAGTACCAACATCCTACAAACCGACCTTGTCGCCGCGACCAACGACCTGGTTCCATTCCACGACCTGGCCAATGCCCCACCCAGACGCCGTCTACCATTCCGCCCCAAGCCCAGCCACATCAGGGGGAAGCCAGGAGCAACCCGGACGTAATGGTCATAGTCCGGGTTGTGATGGAAGCCCTAATGACCGGCTTTACTGCCTACCTACAAGGCAACGGGATCATGCCGGCTATCATGGCGGGAATGGCTGTAGTCACACGGTACTTCCAAGCCTACTAAAAATTCTATATTGGAACCCAGGTGGCATCCGAGGACACATCCGCGAGCTAACAACCCTGGCCCAGTCACAGGTCATACACGTCATCCTCCTGGGTGAAACAAAACTCACGGACAGTGTAGACCTTCGAATCCCGAACTTCTTCATATACCGGCGTGACGAGGTCTCACCACGGGGCTACGCCTATAGAGGGACGGCGGCTCTGGTGAGGAGAGACGTCATACACGAGGAGTTAGAACACGCCCCATATACATCCTTGCGTTCGCAAGGAGTCCGTGTTCACAATGGAGCAGAGGAGCTCCTACTGTATGCCGCCTATAGACCACCGAATACAAATTTCGTCAGCACTGATGTCCACACACTTTTCGAGTCGCGTAGTCCTACACTAATCGTTGGGGATTTAAACGCAAAACACCAAGCCTGGGGCTCGCGTATCGCCAACACGGCCGGAAGATATCTTCTCGAAGACAGCGAGCGGCACCACTACGGTGTATTAGGCCCAGGATCACCGACCAATATACCGGTGGATTGCCGCTGCTCACCTGATGTGTTGGACATTGTGCTACACCACCGAACAGACCACCCCATCAGTGTCGAGGCTCTGTACGATCTCGATACTGAACACCTACCGATACTAGTCACGTTGAACCTCCAGCGCGACTTCACCATTCCGAGACCTCCCAGACTCAAAACGGATTGGGAGAAATACGCGACGGCGCTGTCAGAGCTAGAGCTTGCAGGACCCATATTGACACCGGAAGACGTCGATCAAGCCGCCGTACACATAATGACGGCCATTCAGACCGCAAAAGACGGGGCGACCACAATGCATAAACCTGCAGGAAGACGGGACCTACTTCCCAGGTCGCTCCGGGACAAGTTGAGTAAGAAACGTAACCTTCGCAAGCAATGGGCGCGAACTCGCTGTCCGAGGATCAAACGCGACCTGAACCGTCTTTCAGAGCAGGTATCGCTGGCACTCGTGATGCAGGAGGAGTACGACTGGGGTGCGACTATCGACACAGCGTCTGAGTCCGAAACATCACTGTACCACCTCTGCAAGACCCTCACTGGAACGACTACACCCGTCTACCCTCTACTAGATAGTCAGGGTAGGCGAAGATACTCCGCAAAGGACCGAGCAGAAATTATGGCGGATTATATGGAGGGTCAATTCACTCCCAACCCACTGGCAACCGATGACACCACGCACAGGCACATAGCGGCAATCAATCAACAAGTGGGAGAATTCCTGTCGGCCTCGTTTCCACCGCTCCGGGGAGAAGACTTCATCTCCCCGTCCGAGTTAAGGAAAACCGTCCTTAACCTACCAAAGAGGAAGGCCCCAGGCTACGACAGGATCCCTGTTGCGTCCCTTCAGCAGCTGCCCCGTAGAGGTCTAGTTATCCTCACAAGACTTTTTAACGGGGTACTACGTACAGGACACTTTCCAGAGATATGGAAGCAAGGAAAGATAATTACCCTTCCCAAATCTGGAAAAGATCGCCGTTTTCCAGGTAGTTACCGACCAATTACGCTTTTACCGCATATTGCGAAGCTGTTTGAGCGGCTATTGCTGCGAAGACTCACCCCCACTTGCAACTGCGAGATGAGCAGTTTGGTTTTCGCAGCAACCACTCCACGTCGCTACAGCTAGCAAGAGGACTCCACTTTATCGCCAGTGAGAAGAACAGAGGACACTGTACCGTCGGGGTTTTTCTAGATATCGAGAAGGCCTTCGATCGAGTGTGGCATACCGGCCTCCTGGCGAAGCTCCTCCAAACAACCTTGCCACTCGCAATCGTGCGAATAGTGGCATCATTCCTGGAAGGTAGAACCTTCTATGTTTCCGTAGAGGGCGCTGAATCCCAGCCGCGTCCAATACGTGCCGGAGTACCGCAAGGCAGCTGCCTGTCACCGTGTTTGTACGCGGTGTATACAAATGACATCCCTACTCTCGCCGGACACCTGCGCGAGGGGGAGGAAGACGTACTGTTGTCGCTCTATGCGGATGACAGTGCATATTTTGCGTCATCATTTCACCAACTCGTCGCTATCAACCGAATGCAACGTCTGCTGAACCTGCTTCCAGAATGGCTGGACAGGTGGAGGATGGCTGTCAACGTGGGTAAGACGGCCGCCATTGTGTTCGGCGTGCGGAAGCCACTGCGTCTACTCCAACTCCGAGGCCAGGACATAGCGTGGCAGACCTCAGTTCGCTACCTAGGGTGCCACATGGACGCGACATTGAGCATGGTGAGTATGGTCAATCATGCAGTGAACCATGCACAGGCAGCCGCGTCGATGTTGCACCAAGTCCTAAGTTCCAGACTTCCAATAAGGACCAAACTGAGGATCTACGGAGCATATATCCGCTCACGCCTCACGTACGCAGCCCCAGCCTGGTTTGCCCTCTGCTCGGCCCACCAAAAAGACCGGCTACAGGTTCAGCAGAACAAGTGCCTGCGCCTGATTGTAGGAGCTCCAAGGTACGTCAGAAATGACGTCATCCATCGAGACACCAGGACGCCTACCGTGGAGGTTTTCGTCCGCACAATCGCACGCCGCATGTTCGCTCACGCAGACTACGGGCCGTGCGAACACCTCCACGGAATAGCCCCAGCGCTGGACAGACCTATAACAGGGCGTCCACTACCTCGAGAGCTCCTCCAATCACCCCCGCCAGCGCGACAACGCGGAGGCACAAATGGTGACATCGATGACTCAAGGCCCATCGGAATTAACAACATCCCCGCGCGCGCCCACGACGACTACGCTGACAGTGACGCCGACATTTCACGGACAAGACAAACAACAACTAAACAACAAACAACTAGACAGACAACCTATTTTTTTTGCCACCTATGAATTTTGCTCGAAATTGCTTGCCTCCTTTTGAAATGTTGCAGGGAGTTACTTAGCTCCCTCAGCGTAAATTTCAACGCTTTTAAGATAAGTGGCAATTAATGGGGCGTAATGAAGAAATAAGTATCAATGCCGAGACTTTAATTTACATTATGTCGCATGGTAATTTACTAAATTGGGGTGAATCTGCTGATATTCGACCTACTGCCTACACCTCTCATGCAATGTATCAAATGGATCATTCAAGATCAAGATTAACATTAGCTTTTTTTTTAGAAGAATAACTGATAGGCCGAGCAGATGGCCCATGAGATAGTAAGTGGAAAACAATTGCTTACAGACAAAGCAACACTTCGCAGGGCCTGCGAGGAACACGTCTTGCCACGTGCCCATCAACCTTATGTATAGATGCCTCTTATGCTATCCTTCATACTCGAACACAGACAGCATTGCAGCAATGCTGCTGCTTACATAGCTCTGCCAAAAAAAAACTCGACTACAACAAAAACATTTTTAAATGTAGTAAAGAATAACAAATTCACACTGCAAAAAATTGTATTATCTAAATCAACCCATTACCGACCAACTATAGCACAGATCGTCTCTCATAATGAAGGCCTCTTCATTATAAGAGGAGCCTTCTTCTTCTTCTTCTGGGCAGTTTCCGCACGTAAGCGCTTCGCTTGTTGTACGTGAAATTTCCCAGTGTTGCTCGCTACTTCAGCAATCCAAGCTCGTTCCAGAATCCCAGCATGCCGCCCAGGTTGCTGAGGACTTCTGGGAAAGTGGCTGGTGATCCCAGGTAGATCTCGCGTTGCTCTGTCACGCCCGTGCACTCCAGCATCACGTGCGTAGGTGTTTCATTCTTCTCCATGCATGCTCTGCAAAGAGGGCTGTCGGTGACACCTATAATGGAAAGATGTCTGTTTAAGGAGCTATGTCCTGTTATGATTCCCACCACCTTCCTAAGTTTGCTCCTAAGAGGAGCCTATGGCCGTATTCAACAATGCTGGCCAAGTGCGCATTGGTAGAATTAACTTCGGAAAGTTAGAGGCGCGTGCCGGAAGTCGAACACGAATGGCACGTCGACGTGTTAACCATTAGTAATTGTATATTACTATACAAATGTTCTTATAAATTCTTAATAAGGTCAAAGTTTACAAACCCTGCTATAACATAAAGGCAACATAAACGAAAAAAAACCTGGATAAGAATAGCTCTAACGAAGTTTTAAGTGACACTGTGAGGCGATGATAACAAAAAGGATACCCGGCTAAGTTTGTTGTGCGCCACTCGTAGCTTTAAGTTAACAAATAAGGAAAAAGAACATCGTCTCACTACAAAAGCAATATCATATATAGAATAAAAATTAAAAAACCTCCGACTTTGAATATTGTGTTGGAAAACGTGGGGATAGGACTTGGCATAATACTTGTTTTCACTAACATTTGACATATAATCGAGCAGAGACCCCTACAATTACTTGATACAGAATGAATGCTTGATAAGGTAATGCTTCTACTTTTCTCAGGTACCGTTTACGACAGTTTGTCGACCACAAAATGAACCAACAATAATATTTTATGATATTAGTTTCCGGTAAGTTTTTTTAAAAAAATATATAGTTAATATTCTATTTGGAAAAAGATTAAATAGTAGTAATAGATAAGTATTATTATAAATTATATAAAGCAAAATAGTACTAATAATGAATCTTGTAGTAACGTCACAACATGTTTATGGCGTAGCGTAGGTATCGTGTATATTATTGTTCAAGGCCCTTTCATTATATACATTTTGTGGCGGCGACCATCTTTCACACTTCCGACTCATTCACCTTTCAAACAAAAAGAACAAAATCAAAATCGTTCATCCGTTCGGGAAATACGATGCCACAGTCAGAGCCAAAAACTTATAACACGTTGTCGCTGCCTGAAAAACATGTTTTGTATTCCATTACGAGTTAGTTTTCGACTGCGGTCTCACTTAGTGGAATAAAAATAATTAAAAAGGTATTAATAAAGTAGTATTAAATCAGTGTTAGTTAGCCCACCCGATGGTTAGTAGATAACCAGCGCCATGTGTCTGTAATTACACCGGCAACTACGGCCTTCAGAGCGGAACAAGGCTGCTTTGCGACATATAAGTATGGCGGTGGTAGTTCCAAGATGAGCTCTGTCATAAGAAGATCAATTAAATTCTGATGCGACGTCGCGTAGAAACCGATTGGTAATCATGTTAAATAGATAGAAATATCTTTATTTGCATAATACACACGTTTACACAGATGCCATTTAAATATCAATTACGAAGTCACATTGTAATGCCATTAGCTATCGTGCAAATATTACAAGGTTGCAATTAACACATAGAATCAATTTAAAAACATAACACTACAATAATACAATAGCGGTAACAATAATTAGAGAAAAAAAATAAAAAAATCATAAACATTAATTGAAAATTCGTGTTCAATATCAAAATAGAATACATACTCCTATATATGTCACAGTTGTTTTTTGTCATATTGGAAAAAAACATCTACGGAGTAGAAATTTTTCCCTTGCAATCATTTCTTTCACTTTTGCGTAAAATGTTTCATTGAAAGTTGTTTCTTTAATTGTTAGTCTACCACCATCTGAGACTTCATCATCGCTTACCAACAGGTGAGATTGCATTTAAGGGCTGAAACTGGTAGTGAAAAAAATAGGAACGGCACCAGAATAAGGATGCAGATGTAGGCGTCGGCAGCAAATTCGTGAACGGATGGTGACTGCTTCTGATTTATTTGAGCCCTTCACATAAATTATGTTCATTTGACGCGAGGGCGGCGAGCGGATTGATTATCGCAGGGACGAATGTGTGGAATCTTCCCTTCTCCGATTTCGTGGGATTTTAATAAAATTTCTGGCGGCCCGGAGCTCAGCAGTGGTGCGGTTAGTTATACTCTGTCCGTTTTTGTAATAGGCATGATTACAGTAACAAAGAACCGCTAAAATATTGTATTTATCTAATGATGTATGATTCATGTATTTTGGTAATCGTTTTTTTGATGTGAAACATCTGTAGTCGGAGGATGAACCTGATTGTTGGTGTGTTTTGTATTTCGTATTAATTTTGTAATAAACAGTCATTATTAACCGACTTATAAAAAGGAGAGGTTATCAATTCGGTTGTATTTTTTTTAATTTGTGGAACAAATTTGTATTGCTTTATCTTTTTTAGTATGCAATACCTGATTCCTTAACTTATAGTTATAATTTCGATGTTTCAAATCTGCCAGACGTCAGGTGACGGCTCACACATTTTATTTATTTATATTCGAAGTAAGATTGGTATTTATTTTCAACCGACTTAACAAAAAAAGGAGGAGGTTCTTAATATTCTGTTTACTTTTTTTGGTACTCGATTATATTTATTTATTATTCCACCAATTATAAACCTATTCTGATAATGTGATTTTGGTTAAGTGCTAGGAAAACTCCTCTACCAATAACAGCCCGGTCACAGAAAAAGCAATATCTAGTAAAGGGTTATGAGCTTTTGATATTTAGCTAATATAACTTAGATAATTGCATTGCACAAAAAAAAATCTACTATGTTAAAGCAAGAAATAAATATTTTACACAATATTTGATATTTTTTAAGTCTGTGCTAGGTGCTAGGTAAAATGTAAAAATTTTCTTGGTACTTTCCTTGTATTTGCAATTTATATCAACAAAACCTTTAATTTCTGCAAAAATAAGATATTTTTTAGGCATAGTAGATCCTTCCGACATCCGCAGTTTTTCAAAATTAATCATCATGCTTATTGACGTCAGATTGGCCAAGGTAGGATTCCCACAAGTGGAATATGTTTGTGTCATGAACATTAATGTTTTTCAGTGTCTGGTTATTTATCTGCATATTATAAGTATTTAATAAAAATATTCATTAGTTATCTTAGTACCAATAACACAAGCTGTCCAGCGCTAGATTTAATGAAACATAGTAAACTTATTCCTCTATTTAAATCTGGCAATAAAAACGACATTAACAATTACAGGCCCATTTCAATCTTACTTATAGCTCTTCGTAAGGTCTTTGAAAAAATTATATTAAATCAACTTTTGAATCACTTCAATGTAAATGACTTACTACATCCGGAGCAGTACGGTTTTACTAAAGGTCCTAGCACTACGGATGCAGGCGCTAAACTTTTAAAATATGTGTACGATGCCTGGGAACGTTCGCAGAATGCCATTGGTGTTTTTTGTGATCTATCCAAGGCATTCGATTGTGTTGATCATAAAACCTTGCTTCTTAAACTAGCCCACTATGGTATCAAAAACTTTGCACTAAATTTGGTTACCTCTTATCTCAGTGACAGAACCCAAAGGGTTTGCATAAAAGACATTAAGTCGCAGGGGTCGGCTACGTCAATGGGTGTCCCACAGGGTTCAATTTTGGGTCCCTTCCTATTTTTGGTGTATATAAATGATCTACCACACCATGTTAGTGAGACCTGTGACATTGTACTATTTGTAGATGATACATCTCTAATTTTTAAAACTGATAGAGGTAGAGATAACTCTGACGATGTAAGCCGTGCTATGTCGCATGTTTCGCACTGGTTTACTGTCAATAATTTACTTTTAAATGCAAAAAAAACGAAGTGAGTGGAATTTTTTCTACCAAATGTAAAGAAAGTTAATAAAAATATAATAATAAATGGAGAATCACTAAAAAAGGAAGATTCCACAGTTTTTCTGGGCATGACCTTAGATTGCAAGCTTCAGTGGGGTACCCATATAGATACACTAGCAGGTAAGCTAAGCTCGGTTGCCTACGCCGTCAGGAAAATTAGACAGATTACTAACGTAGAAACAGCAAGACTTGTTTACTTTGCGTACTTTCATAGTGTGATGTCTTACGGGATCTTATTATGGGGCAAAGCTGCTGATATTGAAACTATATTCATATTGCAGAAAAGAGCTGTACGGTCAATATATAAACTTAAATCACGTGAAAAATTTAAAGAAATAAGTATCCTTACGGTAGCCTCACAATATATTTATAACAATATAGTATTTGTAAGACAACATAATTAGTCTTTATAAACAAAAAGTGGATATAAACAGTCGACTTACAAGAAATGGTCATAAATTAGTGACATCTGCATATCGTCTGTGAAAGGTGCAGAAGTCATTTGTGGGACTGAGTATACGCTTTTATAATATGATTCCTAAGGTAATTTTGGACTTACCAATGCATAAGTTTAAAGAATGTGTTAAAACACATTTATTACAGCGAGGTTATTATACAATTGATGAATTTCTTAATGACAAGGTTGCTTGGAAGCATCCGGCTCCGCTTTCATCTCTCACAAGATAGAAAAATGAATTTTGAAATGTAAAATGTAAATTGTTAATATTGGAAAAGAGCAACTGCTGAGTTTCTTGCCGGCTTCTTCTCGGTAGAATCTGCCTTCCGAACCGGTGGTAGAGTCACTACACACAGACAGACTTGACGTTTCAAAAGTGCTAATATTAGGCCTACTTGAAATAAATGAATTTTGAATTTTTTTGAATACTTGAATTTAGATGGCGATATCGTAATATAAGTTTCGAGGTTCCATCCCCGGGTATACATCGACATATCAGCAATACATCGAGAATATAATGAATATGATTAAATTCTACCACGTGCATAGAAGTAACATTGCCGAAGAACTGTTTTCTTGTGGAATATAAGGTTGAAGAAATTATAAATAACACCATATAGATTCTCCTGCTTTTCGCGGAGTATAGCAAATTAAGCTTAATTTTCATAATAAAAAAACGGAGGTATGTTACCAGCAGTGGGACCTGATGAATGAACTATATATGTCCATGAAGCGTTGCAGTTTGTTATACAAGCTCTCGAAACCAGCATTAAAACATCAAAATGTAGCTCTATATCATTCTATCCTAAGCGTAATGCCTTAATAAAGCCGAAAATTATAATAAACAGATGGAACAATCCAACAAACTTGTCACAAACATTTCAGCAAACAATAGTGACAGTGTTGCCAACTTAACGCCGATACAAGCCGGGCTAATACCGAAACTGGTGTTATTTCGAAAAAGTTTACACAAATTCAAAACTCCTGTTGCCACTGAATCCAAAACTACCGACCGCAACTCAGTGTGTTGCGGAACTGTTCTCAAAATATTTACGCGTCCATTACTCGCTCTTATTTCCCGGCTGGTTTAACCCTTGTTCTGATATTGCTAATAACAATTTATGTCATTTAATACTTTTCTGTTGCTCATTCGTCGAGTAAAGAAATTACGAAGAAGTAAATTATTACGTTATTTAAGGTAAATTTAAGTTTTAGAAGATTTATCAGGTGTTCTTATTCCAAAATCAAAACGCAGCACTGAACAATATTCAGGTTTACTTATTTCAAAGACTAAACAAAATAACAGATATTACCTCAACCTACCTGCATGAATATTCTCTATCATTTTATAAAGCATTGAAATATTAGTTGACCAAATTCGATATAATAACTGGATATCCACCTGATATTCGTGGAAGTAAAATAAGTTACGCAAATGTGCTTCTAACTGACTAAGCTCCAATAAAACAGCAATGTATATCAAACCCCTAAAATATACTCTTACATATACCTACAAACACAAGCTTAGTGAATGCAAATCAGAATTTCAGATAGTTGCTCGTTATTATTCCAAACTGGTCCCGGGTTCGAATCCGGACGGGGCTCCTCTGACATCTTTTTCTGTATAACAGATGTTACCGTCGGGCCATAGGTTTGTCGCATAAGCGTCCACAATTTATTTTGACGCTTATATTCCCGTTATTATTACTTGATTGTCTGTAAAGTTACATGTATTTGATAATTATTGTAGTGTGTAAGGTGTAGATACTACTTCTAGAAGAATACCTGGCTAGGTCTCTTGTGGGTTTTTTCTTAGAACATGGGTGCGTTTTGAACCCTCTCGTTGGTTTAGTTTTAGCAAGTTTATAATTAGATTTTATTAATGTAGTCATGTCGCACAACCTACCTTATATCTATAGCTATGCATTTGTCGACTTTATTTGCCTGGTAGAAATCTCTTTGCCGAACCTAACAGGGTACAGTTTTGGCCGCCAAAATTGTACCCTCGATCTATGTATTCTTATCAAATACTTCTATTTCTTAAGCCGCGTTGAGCGATATTTGCGTCACCTATGACCTCGACATGGTCGTCGTATTTCGCTAGACTAGTAACGTGTAAAAAAGCTGCCTATGTACATGTATACGCATATAAACACATATAAACACTAATAAATTTAATATACTCGATTGTGTCATACGCGTGTTTGAATTGTTGGCTGGGTATAATACCGTGATTTTGTTTCACCGACTGATCCAGTAGTTGTAGAGGTTTTTGTAACAGAGCTCGTTCAGCCAAGTTCTAACACCAGCCCTATTTCTGCTGCTAAGCAGCATTTTTGTAATACTGTGTTTTCGGTCAGTTTTCGGTCTTAACGGTCAGTTTTCGGTCTTGGCGGCCGATTGAGGCAACGACCCTGCTTTCTGAGTCCAAGACCGTGGGTTCGATTCCCACAACTGGAAAATGTTTGTGTGATGAACATGAAAGTTTTGCAGTGTCTCGGTTTGTATCTGTATATAATAAGTGTTTATGTATATTATTAATAAAAAAATAGTCATCGGTCATCTTAGTACCCATAACACAAGCTCCGCTTACTTTGGCGCTAGATGGCGATGTGTGTATTGTCGTAGTAATTACAGACACATGACACATGGCTTACCACATGTTGATGCCTCAGATTGATGGGTTTAGAGCGGCATGTTGCAAGACGCATGCCCTGCGCAGTGATGCCCTGTTTATAAACAATGGTTTTTCACTTACCATTACTTGGGCCATCGGTTTTGTTCGTAAATTATTACTTGAGAAAAAAAACATTTTTAGTTATCATTTTGAGTATTCACTTCATTAATTCATTAATGCATAAGGTTACTGTACATTCTTTGTTAGTGTCGCTTGTCTGACGGCTAGTGATGCTAAGTCGTGGCCCCGCGCAACAGATGTTGCGCATAAGTTAATATTTAAGTTATAATGTTAATGAATGACTTTGGTGAGTTTTTTAATGAATTTCCGAGTGACTTCCATCGCTGTCCACGCCTTTATGAAATAAACCAGATGCCGACAGACTTCTATTACATAAATTCGGTTCTGTTTGACTCTTTTTTGTCATAAATTTCAACTCAACTCAGCTCATAACTTTCTTTATTGAAAATACATGCTAATATTATAATATGCGTTATGTCTGTTTGTTTATTTATTTGTTTGCTATCGATATTTGGTTTAACCAATATACCGATGTTGACGAAATTAAGAACAGATATAGCTAGGAGTAATATCACATCCAGGAGACTGGAATCTGTACCAGAAAAGCAGACAGAAACCGTTACTGCAGCATTTAAGAAATAAACTTTGTTACCAACAATCACAAAGCTTCGCATAGAGATGATATCTTGCATCCTAAAAAGCAGTCATAGGGTACTCTTTGTTAAGAAAAAAATAATGGTTCCAGCGGGATTACAAAGACTATACAAACGCGGACGAAGTCACCGGCAACAGCTAGTAGACCTATAAAAGATAATTTTTGAGATTTGTTAGATTAGTAAAATAGTTAGTTTGACCATTATTTAGTCAATTAAAAAGGTCATTTGTGTGTCAAGGCATATTACAATAAAAAACGTTTGAATCAAGAGATGACTAATGTGTTACCACTATCTACTGATCAAACACTTCCATTGGGAGCGGCCTCGTCTAGCAGTGGACTGTTATAGGCTTTTAATGATGTTGAAATGAGTCAATTAGTTAGTTTGTTACCTACGCTCAACCACTTCTAAATTGCAATGATTTGAATTTAATTTGTCATATGCATCCTGTAGGATAAGATACTTTTAGAGGATAGGAGGAAAAGGAAAAAAATCATCTTTCAATAGTATTTCAACTTCATTAAATAGTATTATTTTTTAACTCATTTACTATGTAATAGCACTTATTTAACAGTATTTTTCTAACCCGCACTGGGTCATCGTGGTGGACTACGGCCTTATCCTCATTTCGGGAGGAGATCCGGGCCCTCTGGTAATGGGTTGATAAAATGAACAGTATTTTAAACATACCTTCAAAAATTAGGTTTTTGGTTAATTTTAAGAGTTTTTGTATTCTGTGGAAATTGTTATGTATAATTCCAATTTTAAAATTAGAGTTACGAATTTTGGTTCATCCACTCAGATGACCCGAGCTCATGATAAATCTCTGAATTACTGTAATCTGTCATTTGGAATATGTCGTCGTAGCACCATCGTAGCGCTACGACTGTGTAGCAAAGCTTGTAGCTTATTACTACGAACTTTAAAAAAGCTATACCTTCAGAATTGCTTATCACACAAAACAGGACAAATAGCAATAGCTTTTTACAACCCGATGAAAGTGTTTCTATAAAACATTAAGGGTGTAAATATTGTTGCTTCGTTTTTATTGCAAATTGCTTCTTGTTGGCTTCTTCTTAACAGAGCATTCGAGTTTACCATTGATAGAGTCACTTGACTTTCCGAAAGTCCGAAGTCAAAAATGTATTGTTTCCATGGCATTGGATTGCTTAAAATATTTCCATGACATGTGATGACATTTATTATCAAACTGGGCAGTTTAAAAGCAGTGGAATACTCCCAAAGACTCTCTCACACGCTGTACCCACTTTCTTATAGAGTTCAGTGAGTCATTCTCTCAAGTCTCTTAGCATTTTTCCATAAAGAACGTAGATAACAATGTTTCAACTAAAAGTAACTAAACTTTTCCCCCGATTATCGATACCGGCGAGCAATTTCCAATTGCAATAACTATCATTGATTTATCCCACTTTTACGACGGTAACTAAAAACTAAAAAGCACTAACACACACTAAAATCATCTTTAGCACCTTCATCTAAAGTGCATTTTACTATGTAATCCTTTCACATTGTTACACGAAGGATTTCATATATGCTATTTGACATTCATAACGTAACAACTTCTTTTATATTTTAATTTCAAACGCAACTCTATTTCTTTCGGTTTAAGGTGAAAGTTTGATTGTATTTCTTTCAAGTTAGGTGTTAATCGTTTGAAAGGCCATAGACGCCTTCGGGTATCAAAAGCTTCGTATATCGGATTTAAGGAGATACGAAACCATTTAAGCGAAGCGTAACATATCCCATTTTCATTTGTTACCAAAATAGACTTTAAAGCGATAAAAATATGGTTGAATTTTACTTTCGGATAGTTAACCGGATGTGGTTTTTAATAGGGTAGGATGTATCTCTCTTTTTGGACGCAACGTTCTTATTTTTTATTTTTATTGCGATGAGGGTAGATGCTTTATTTTGAAGGGAAACCTTAAATGTATGTTTTGATGGTTGGATTCCAGAAGTTATTGTTTTTTTTTTCGGTCTGGGTTATTTTGACATTACTATTTGTTTTAATCTGGGTTTCCTTTTAAAATGCATCACACTGTCAAACAGAAGTTAGGACATTTATAGTTTCCACTGACGTGCTCTGAAGAGCAAGTTAATCCGGTACTATTTCCCCATATCAACCCATTACCAGGTGGATGTATTCCTTCACCGTGATATTTGAGTTGTTTAAAATGCACATAACTTAGAAAAGTTAGAGGTGCGTGCTGGGATTCGAACTCAAACCCCGAAAGTGAAAGTGAAGCCCTAATCACTGGGCTATCGCTTGACGGTGCTAGTTATTCGAAGTAAAATAGAATATTATAATCGTTAAAACTCGCCAAGCCGCATTTGAGCAGCCTGGCAGGTCTATGCTCTGTAGTTTTAGTATAAGATTTGTTAGCTCGCAATCGTGGGCTCGTTTTCAGGTATCGAAGTAAAATGGACTTAATGTCATCTGATTTTATCAATGATTTTTGTTTTATAAACTGTCAAAACAGAAAAATTCTAAAGATTGTTAAACTTTAAAATGATGTTGGAAAAGAGCAATTTGCTGAGTTTCTTGACGGCTCTTCTCAGTGGAATCTGCCTTCCAAACCGGTGGTAGTCTCTACAAACAGACTGACTTGACGTTTCAGAAATGCTTATTATTAGGCCTACTTGAAATACATGAATTTTGAATTTTATGAATTTTGAAAATCCCGATCTCAAAGTTGTAGCCAAATTTGAGTTTTCACCCATCGCAAATAAGATCTATTTTACTCTATCATTCGAGTATTTCCATACCCGAAAACGACTCCTCGATTACGAGCGAGCTAATCTTGTATGAAGGCTACTGAAACACTCTTTCCTATGAGAGAGAAAGCCTACGCGTATCAGTAGAATGCTTAGCTTTTTTAGGCTATAATATTAAGAAAAACGTTTACTCTATAAATCCTGGATTACTGACATACAGAACGGCGGAACGGAATTTTAAGTTTTTAGACACGGACAAGTGTTTTCAGATTATATTCTTTTTTTTATTTATTTAAAGGAGTACTAAGAAAGGATTTAATTTCTTAATTCAAACATCTTTATTGCGTAGTATAAAGGAGAAATATACTTAAATAAAAATAATTAGTAAAAGGATATTTTAAATGTTATCCGTAAGGAAGTCAAACAACACGTAACTTTAATGGTTCTTGGGTTTTTTGTTAAAAATACATAACCAGTTTAACATCCTTTGAAAATACTACCGTATTTATAAGAAACAGAATGAAAGTTTCTTAGAAAGCCCTTCATTAATATTTTTCCAAGTTATTTCCAAGAAAATTGATGTTATAATCTTTCTTCTGGTTGAAAATAAAGAAGCAATGTTTTAGAAATTTAATAAGGGTTAAAAGTTTGTGGAAAAGTATTTAATTTTGTAAAATATATAAGGGGTATTGTGACTTTCATTTGCTTTAAGCTTCACCTGTAGCTTGCTTTGTGGAGACCGGCATGCGGATCGTGGAAAATTTCTTAATCTCGAGAGATATTAGAAGTTCTAAACAGACAAAGTTATAGGTATCCGCTAGAATAAGAACATTATCGATCGATTTTTCGATGCCCCGTTGGTGTAATTTATGTAAAGGATATACATAAATTACACCAATGCCCGTTTTCAATAACGATGAACTAGGCAATGCCTAAATAAGTAACGCCTAATCTAAAGAGATTCCTCGCTATACATCAACCGTTCACCAATCACGCGTAATTGAAAAACGGTCAGGGAAACTATTTTTTTAAATCGACGGAATAAAACTCTTTAGGCTTCGGTTTCGAGCAATATTACGCATAGTTTTTTTTATTGTTATATTTTTTTATTCCACTACAAGTTAGCCCTTGACTGCAATCTGTTAGTAGAATGGCAGTTATATTAAACGCGTAGTTTACGAATGTGGTTATCGCCATCATCTCACTACCGTGTAATTCTTATGTACGCATCAAAAGTGCCACCTATGGGCCTACTTGAACAAAGATATTTTTGACTTTGTAATTTGTTTCTACGGGACATCGTGCCGGTTATCACTTAGTGGCAAGTTTTTGTCGGTAGGGTAGCCGTAGCCGTAGACTCCCACCAGCTCAGACCAGAGTTTTCAAAAATATGAATGCCCAAATCTTCCTGCCGGGAATCGAATGTACTTCCACTTAAGACCACAGCGCTCATCACTGCGCGAGGGAGTTCGTCAATACTCAGAGTACAAAGTGTGAGATTTACATCATAGCAGCGGCATCTAGTGCCAACACTGGGAAACCGTACTGTCAATAGATGGCGCTGTTTCGATACCACATAAATCGTAGTTTACTTCCACGCGATCTAATGAGTCAACTACGTACGTACTAAGTAGAAAATCTCACTCTTGGCACTCTGTACTCAAACATAAAAGCAACTCAAAGCAGAAAGCACTCGTTCTCATTCAGCCTAAAACTCGCGGCACTTGACCCAGTGAGGGTCTCGGCGTAACAATGCGTCGCCATGGCGATGGAACTTTTTGAAGTGAGACTTCCTTAGGCGTTGCTCAGAATGTTTTATTATAACGGTTTTTGACTGAAGCAAAGCTTATTTACGTTCAGGCGGATAAGAATTTGGTGACGTATAACTTTGAGCTTTTTTTTTATTTTTGACCTGAAGCTGAACTGGGTGAACGTTATATTATTATATGCACAGAATTAAAAACCTACTGAAACCGTGAACACACTACATACTAAAATTTAAGCATTAAAAACCACTCCAAATTAGTAGCGTTTCTCGAACAGGCGGTTAGTCACTTCATTCCATTTAGCAGTTAACAGTAATTAGTTTAACTCTAATTTTCTAAATGTTAACTATAAAATAATAATAATAATATTTATTGCATAAATACACGTAGATAATCAGATGTTATAATTTTGCTTTTTTTTTGAGACCGTGTTACCATTAGTTTGGCGTAACTCACAATAATATAATTTGAAATAAAAAAAGTAAAAAAAATCATTAAAAATAATATTACAACCATAATCAGAACGCAAAAATGTATAAATTCACATTCAAATTTAAAGTTAAAATTTCTTTATTCATGTAATATATATTACATTATTAATTATAATACGTATACATAAAAATGTTATGTTGGTTTGTGTACGCTTCAAAAACTCAAAAAGTTCTGCATCGATCGAGCTGAAATTTAGCATGATATAGAATACGTATCAAGGATTGTTTTTATCTATTTTTCTCAACCATTCAATCACAATGTGCCACAGCGAAGCGTGGCAGGGTACAGCTAGTAAAATATAAAATGGGGAAGATAGGAAAAGTTTGTGAGCTAGCATCATTCAGGTAGGAAGTGAGACTTGCGCGGGGCGTTTTCCCTGTTTTTGGACACAATCCATTGCTTGCAATAACGACTGAACGAGGGTTCTGTATATTCTTAATTCTATGATTATATGTATAGCTTTAACGGCCGTTTGGCGCAGTGTGCAGCGATCCTGGTTTCAGAGTCTTAGGCTGTGGGTTCGATTCCCACAAATGGAAAATCTATGTGTGGGTGTTTATCTGTATATTATAAGTATTTATGTATATCATTCATAAAAATATTCATCAGTCATCTTAGTACCCATAGCTACGCTTTGGGGCTAGATAGAGGCGATACGTGTTTTGCCTTTACATTCGTTATATATACACATATATATATATATATATATATATATATAGAGCTAATGTAATGGCGATACGTGTATTGTCGTTACATTAGTTATATATAGAATTAATGTACGTCAGCGATTTAATCAGATGGATATACATATATATAAGCTTGTTTGTTTAGGAGGCAAAAGCATGGACGTGTTTTTGTTTCATAACTAAGTAGTTAGAGATTTAGTTTAAAGCGCGTTCCGGCGATGGCCCAGTGACACAAACCGTCCAGTCAGCTTAATTGATGTTAATCGGTTTACGAGGCGACGCCATTTGCATTTAGGATGATCGCGGCGGCCCGCGCCGCAATCGCATTACAGTTCCGCGGCTGGATTCAGTTATAATGCTCATTATGGCACTTGGGCTATAATCATATTACATTCAGCTGCTGGGCTATAATTTTATATGACATAAAAGTTGAAACGACTACGCAATATTTCTAATTTTTATTTTTCTATAGTATCACAGTAATTTTTAAATACTTAAAGTTTTGATAACTACAAATTCATATTGGCCAGATATATTATTAAATTGATAGTTTTTTTACAAATACGGTAGTAATTATTATTCAGTTCATAAATAGTTTTCAATATACAATTAAAATTAGATTTGATTAACAAGCAATATTCATGACATTAAGTTGGTGGGTATTGAGATATTTTAGATTATCGATATATTTCAGTCATACTTCAACCTGAGGCTAGTTTATAGGAGAGAGAAAAGGGTGGATTTTTATTAGTCGGGCTTTTTGCGACAGAGCTCGGCTGGGGATGTACTAACGCCATGCTTGTATCTACTCTAAGCAGCATTTTGGCAACACTGTGGAGTGAAGTCCACCAATCCAGACCGGGCCAGCATGGTGGACTTCTATCTAAACCCTTCGCATGTGTGCGAGACCCTTGCCCTGCAGTCGGTCAGTAATGGTTTGATAATTTGTGAATGCAATAAATATTAATTAGTTTAGTAGGGTGTGAATTACTATTAGTAATATTTAATTGTTTAAATTTAAAACGCACATAGTTCCCAAAAGTTAGAGCTGCTTGCTAGAGTTTAAACTCGGTCTCCAATAGACTGAAGTTTTAACATAACCAGTCCACTGTCAACAGTGTACTGTCACCAGTGTACTGTCACCTATAGGCTACTAAAACAACTCTTTAAAATTGAAACTTTCATGTATACTAGCTATCCCTCGCGACTTTGTCCGCGTATAAGTCAACCTTAAAAGACATACGACGTGGATTTTTTTTAGATTTTTTTTAAGGGAAGAACTGTGTAAAGAAATACATGATTTTATCGAAACTTTATCCCTTTAAGCAGCGCACGTAGCCTAAAAGTCTTTAAAAGGAAAAAAAACACTGATTTTGGAACATTGTTCATTAGTGCTATGCTCTTATTAGTTTATCTTAGCGTGATGATATACAGCCTTCCTCGTTAAATGGTCTATCCAACACTGAAATAATTTTTCAAATCGGACCAGTAGTTCTTTAGATCATCGCTTTCAAGTAAACAAACAAAAAAACTGTTAATGTTTATACATTAGTAAAAGATAATACACTGTTTGATGCGTAAACCTAAAAATGTGTGGCTTACGGCTCAGTTATTATTTTGTTGACATTGACACAAAACGCAAATCTAATTGTAATGCAGCGTTACGCACGGGATAATTAAACCGGGATTGTCCTGCCCGAGGTCAGGGGGGTAGGGGGATTGAGAGGGTGGGCCGGGAGAGGGGAAGACACGGGATGAATAGGGAATGACAGGGTACGAATGCGAATGACATTTATTGGAGAGTCCACGGTTTGGTGTTATAATTAGGGCTTACGCTTGCACCCTTTGACTATGCTAAGGATGGAACTTTTATATATATATAATTTACAGAAAACCATAGTAAAATAAACAATAAAACTATCCATCCATATATACGTTCAAGTATAACTAACTTTTTTCGCGGGTAGGTGTTAAAATAAAAACACATGTTTGTTAGCACTCTTGGTTTTTAATTTGATTTTATTATATAACTAAAGTTTACAGTTAATTAAATGTGCTAAAAGTTGTTCTACCTACCAGCTACTCTTTCCTACAATATTTATAAACACCAAATATAGTTCCTTCGCTTTTCGCCCTAACCTATAAAACTACAATGGAATCAATCCAACAAACTGTCACTGAGTTGGGCGAACACTTTACCCAAAGAATGGCTGAGTTCCAGCGCAGCCTCCAGAGTTCCGTTCCTGCAACCAGTCCAACATCCAACATAAATGCACAGTTTGCTGCTTTTAGAAGTTTCATCCTAAGTGCTCTTGAAGCACTTCAATCTCAAGTTCAACTCCTCTTTAAAATGCAAGATGATATGGAAATGAGAAGCAGGAGGAAGATTTTGCTTATTCATGGTGTGCCGGAGAGCAAGGGTGAGAAGTTGGATGTAACTGTCACAAAGATTTTGTCGCAGCACCTCACAATGGTTGGTATCAATGAGTCATGTGTAAATCGCTGTCACCGTCTTGGTAGTCCCAGGTCTGACAAGCCAAGGGCAATCCTCATAAAATTCAATGACCAATCATTTAGAAATAAGGTATGGTTTGGTAAAACTGGCTTTAAAAATACTGGCATAACTGTTTCTGAATTTTTGACAAAGGAACGGCATAATGTTTTTATGGCAGCTCGCAAGCGTCTTGGTATTACAAAGTGCTGGACCAAAGATGGACGTATTGTAGTTGTCGGTTCTGATGGCACACGAAATTATATAATCTCCATGGCTGAGCTCAACATTCTTGCTACCGAGTCTCAAGCTCCTGCGCAGGGGCTAAAAGCAGCTGCTTCAACTAGTTCTGCAAACCCGGATCCCAAGCTAGTCAGAGTGAATAGACTAAGGAAAGTCACTAAGCGATAGAATATAAACCATTTCCCTTTTTAAAATTCCAGTAACAATTATTGTGTTGCAATTTGTTTTTATCAGATCGCTCATTTTAGGCAAACTATTTGTAATTTGTCTAGTCTTTTTGATATTATTTTATACCGTTTGGACGGTTTATTAAAAATAACTTATTTAATTATGTCTATTGAAATATGTCACAACACTCACTAACACCATACCTACTAATTTTCATATTTAATTGACACCTGTCAAATAATTGCAATTGTTATTCTTATTTCTGCCATAGACAATTTAGACGTTTCTTTTTACGTTGTTAATATTAATTACCGGTTATTGTGAGTTCAAAGAGGATCCAAACACTTGCAGTGTTCTAGGAATCTATGAAGTGTATTATTTATACACTTTTGCATGTCATGTAAGTTTTTGTTTTGTTTTGTGTTTACTTGCTTTAGGGTTAATGCTAAATTGTAAGTCTTATATGTTGCAATCTCTTACTTAAGTAGCTGGCGGGTAAATTACCTGTATAGTTTGTACAGGAACTTTTACACGTCGTAAAGCTTAAATATTCTTATTATTACTATTATTTTTATTTTTGTTATTATTATTAATCTTATTTTTTTTATTATTATTATTATTTTTTTTAAATTTATTTTATATCACTATTTATATTTTATTTAAATATATATATATATATTTTTTATTTTTTTTTATTTATTTATTTATTTATTTATTTTTTTTTATTTTTTTTAATGTTATTTTATTTTCTTTGTTATGAGTTCAAATGACAGTACTCATGATAGATCAGATGACAACTATTTCACTGCCTCATCATCACCTTCACTTAATGAGAGCTTCCATAGTGTGTCGACTCCTCTCTGTTCCCTTCTTGATTCTACTTTTTCCCCTTTTCCAAAAAACTTTAACGTCATTCATATTAATGCTCAAAGCATTCCTGCACACTTCATGGACTTGTTAGATTCTTTTGATAATAAAAATATTCACGCTATACTTGTCTCTGAAACGTTTCTGAAACCAAACCTTCCGTCTACATCGTATTCCATTCCTAACTTCCATTTGATCCGCAACGATCGTACTGGTAAGGGTGGTGGGGGTGTTGCTATTTATCTTCGTAGTCATATCCCCTTTACGATTCTGAATTCTTCTCCTTCACAATATTCTGAGTCAGCTGAGCATATTTTTATTGAGGTGTTATTTGGCCGTCTTAAACTCTTACTCGGTGTGTTTTATAGTCCGTCGCTCTCTATAAATTATTTTGATAGCTTTGAAAATCTTCTTGAACAATATGTCGTGACTGTTGATCACACTATCATTATGGGAGACTTTAACACATGTATTATTAAGGATGACATACGTGCAAGGCGGCTCATGAACATAATAAATAGTGTTAACCTTTGTTTACTTCCAACGCAGGCCACACACTTCTTTCCAAATTGTACTCCCTCTAAATTGGACTTAATGATTACCTCGTCTGCAGAACACGTTGTCACTCACGGTCAATTTTCAGCAGATGCGTTCTCTTACCATGATCTTATATATTTGTCGTACAAAATCCGCCCTCCAAAAGTTAAGCCCACTGTTGTCATGAGACGTAGTTTTAAGAATTTCAATAATGATTGTTTCATGTCTGATCTTAATAACATTCATTGGGACTCTATTCTTGGTGCTAATACTGCTGACGACAAGATCTCCATTTTTAACTCAATCCTGACCGAACTCTTTGATAAGCACGCTCCCCTTCGTCCAATTAAACTGAAGCATCTCCCTGCGCCATGGTTGACACAAGATATCCGGGCACTGATGGCGAAGCGTAATGCTGCCAAAGCCAAGTACAAGCGCAACCCAACTGACAGCTATCTCAATAAATATAAGCATCTGCGTAACCGTTGTAATAAAATCTGCAGGGACGCACAGCGGAGCTATATTTTCTCCTCCGTTGAAAACTGTGGCAGTACTGGGATTTGGAGATTCTTGGAGACACTCGGTTTTGGCCGGCAACGCTTGAGCGCCCCATGTGACCTGGATATTGATGCTCTTAATCGCCATTTCACTTCAATTTCGCCTATGGATCCACAGAATAAATGCAGCACCTTAAGTCATCTTAAGACTCTTTCTCCTTTAAACTGCGCTCCATTTCATTTCTGTCCTATAACTCCGGCTGAGGTAAAAAAACATGTCCTGGCAATTAAGTCCAATGCTACTGGGTGTGACGGAATTAACCGCAAAATGATTTTTCTTCTCCTAGATACTGTGGCGCCAGTACTTTCGCATATTTTTAATTTCTCTTTATCTTCTGGAGAGTTTCCTAAATCTTGGCGTAAAGCTCACATTATTCCTATACCTAAGGCTAAAAATCCAATTTCTTTCTCTCAGTATCGCCCTATCTCCATTCTTCCCTTTTTATCTAAAGTATTGGAGCGCATCGTGCATTTCCAGCTTAACTCTTTCCTGGTCAATAACAATATCCTCAGTCCGTATCAGTCCGGTTTTAGACGCGGCCATAGTACTGTAACTGCTCTTGTTAAAGTTTGTGACGATATACGGGCTAATATGGACAATCAGCTTATTACAATCCTTGCTTTATTAGATTTCAGCAATGCCTTCAACACTGTGGATTTTGATATCCTCCTTGCTATTCTCAAATCCATTAACATCTCAGAGGCAGCTATTGATTGGTTCCATAGCTACTTAAATGGACGTCAGCAATGTGTTTATAGTCAAAATAAATTCTCCTCCTATTCTTCTCTCACTGCTGGTGTTCCTCAAGGTGGCGTCCTCTCCCCTCTTCTATTTGCTATTTTTATAAACACTGTTTCAAAACAACTTTCTTCCAGCTTTCATCTCTATGCCGATGACTTACAAGTTTATATTGGATCCCCCTCACACAGTATTTGTGAGGGCATTGCTGAGGTTAACAATGAACTACTCAGTATCTACACATGGAGTAATTCATATGGGCTATGTGTTAATCCCAATAAGTCACAAGTAATTATTATTGGCAGCCGTCAGCAATTAGCAAAAGTTAATTTTAGCACTCTTCCTTCTGTTCGCTTTAACTCTACTGATTTGCTTCTTAGCACTACAGTAAAGAATCTCGGCCTGCTTATGGATACCACCCTATCCTGGTCACCTCAAGTAGCTGAGGTGAGTCGTAAAGTTTTTGCTTCGATCGGTTATTTAAAACGTTGGAAAAATTTCCTTCCAGTTAAAACGAAAATTTCTCTTGCACAATCTCTTCTTCTTCCGTTACTTGACTACGCTGACTCATGCTATCCTGATCTTACCGAAGAACTGCTGAACAAACTCGAGCGCCTACAAAATTTATGTATCCGGTTTGTTTTTGGACTGCGTAAATTTGACCACATTTCGGAGTACCGGGTTAGACTTAAATGGCTGCCGATCAGATTGCGTCGTGAACTTCATCTCCTCTCATTCTTGTACTCTATCCTAAATAATCCAGTTACACCCTCGTACCTTAAATACCGTTTTCGCTATATTTCTGATTCTGCCTCACATACTGACCTCCGATCTCGGCACGATAACCGCCTGGTACTCCCATTTTGCAAAACCAAGTTCTTCGGTAACTCTTCCACTTTTAAGGCTGTTGTTCTTTGGAATAATTTGCCTGCTGACATCCGTAAAAGTCAATCCCTTCCCATATTTAAATGTCGTCTTAAAGACTACTATCTGTCTTTGAGTGATGTAATTTGAACAAATATCGTAATTAATGTGTTTTTTTTTTTTGTATTTTTCTTTTTTCATTATTTAATTATGTATGTATTTATATATATATTTATTATATATGTATTTATATATTTATTTATATTATATGTATGTCTATTTATTGCCGAATATATATGTATATTATATGTAGTATAATTGCACTATCCCGCTCTCTTGCAGCTTTTCCTTCTGTCAGAGGTTGCCTGTAAGAGATTGCTTGCAGCAATAAGGCCGCCTTTGCATGCCTACAATTCTTGTTGTTGTTTATTCTATATTTTATGTATATTCTGATGTTTGTGTGCAATAAAGTATTTCTTCTTTCTTCTTTCTACGTTCAACCATCCATACATCCATCCTAACAAAATTTTGCATTTACAATATTAGTGAGTTGTGTCCTTTATCTCCGACAATATTTATCAGATCTTCATTAAAATTAGACGATATATGCTTGATAGTATACACGTTTAAGTAAATAAAGAATTATAAAAATCAGTTCAAATCTAACGGAGCTATGAAGTAAAATTTATAAAAAATTTCATCCCGTTTCCCGGAGGAAAATTGAATAAAATTTGGTTAAGTGGTAGCTGGTATGCCGGCATCAACATATAGGTAAAAAATATTATCTTTAGTACTTTACAGTGCGTTATCGAATATAGAATATCTTTATTTGCAAAATACACGTTTTAAAGCTGTTACATATTTAAAAAGGTTTTAGGTTACAGTGCATTGCCACACATGGCGTGCAAAATGGAAGCATCATGTGAATAATGCAACAAATGTCATTTCGTAGTTAATAATCATTAACAGTATAAAAGTTCTTATTTTAACCATTTTTTGAGTTCAGATCGATTAGCTTAGTTTATTTTAATTTTATTTATAAACAGTAGCGATATATGACAGATTTTCAAATGATAACAAATTCATTATTAAATAAATTAATTAATTAAAATTCAACACAATTCAATTTAATTCGGTATTAATATGCCAGTAAAATTTTATGTCAAATAGTAACATCATGTATGTTTATACCTTATTTGTATTTATATATAATATATTTATATAATGATATATATTTGCCTGGAAGAAACCGCTATGTAGCAATAAGGCCACCAAATTGTACTCTCTTGCTCTATGTTTATATCTCTGTAACTACTTTTTTTCTTTGGTGTACAATAAAAGTGTATTCATTCATTAATTATAAAATATTAATTAGTATTATTTCATTCAATAAATCATATTTATTAGACACAGAACCACGGGTTTTTCCGACTCCCATTCATAACACAATTCCCGACAAACTAAAACTAGGTCATATAATCACAGCGGCGCGTATATCACACTACATCATACCGGACACACGAAACCAATCACCGCGCCCGACACAGACAAAGGGCGCGTGTAAATTGCCAAATGACTTTGACAAGGATTTTTTATCTGTGCAATTCGGACGGGCAATTTGTATGGCGCTACAATGAATGAACGAATGAATGGAATCGAATTCACGACCACTTTATTTTTACACTAAATAAATATAGCTTTACGCGTGTTTTGTCGAATTCAATTCAAAAGATAAATAAATGGATGAATAAAAAAAAAACTAACTTTCATGCTTTTAACTATTAGAGTTGACGCAAATGGTGTTCATGTTTTTTAAACCCCTGGCGCAAACACGAGGGGGTATTATAGGTTTGACGTGTGTGTGTGTAAGTTTGTTCGATTTCGATTTTGCGGTTTTGTTTTTATTTTGTTTTATAGATGAATTTATTAGTCGGTCAGTGTCCTTGGCGACGTTTGATAAAAATAAATGTTTACATTTTTTTTCACAACTCCCTCAATATGGGTCTCAAATGAAAGGGGCTTGACTAGTAGAATACTATAAACTATGATAAATTCAAATCCAAAATAACCGCCACCACAAATTGGGTTATTACAATTTTTTCAACACTCTATTAATATCAAATGATAGGGCTGGCTAACTAAACTTTATAAATATATAGCATGGATGTTTGTTATTCAATCGCTCATAGCAAAATCAGTGAGTCAAAGCATTCGAATATCATTCCGGACCATTTCGGAAAAGTTTCTCTTCGCATTAAACTCAATGTAATTATTTCTCTGCTTTTTTTATTCGACTACCCACTAGCCTTTGACTGCAATCTCCCCAGGTGTTAAGTGAAAATACTGTCTAAGATGAGCTAGTCAGATAGGGGTGTGGCACCCTTTTCTTCGCGGCATCGCATCGGAATGCTAAATCTCTTGGCGGTACATCTTTGTCATAAACTCCTACTAACCGAATCAGAGAAAATACGAAAATTGTTCCGCCGGGCATCAAACCCGAAACTTCCGCTTATAAAACCGCAGCGTGCGCCAGGGAAGTCTTCGTAAATCGGTCAAGAAAATTTAAAAAAAACGAATAGATAATCGCCCTTTTTCGGAGTTCGGTTGAGAACTCAAATCAATACGTGCCATTACCATTCGTCTAGTTATCCAGTCGTCCGCCCCCCGCCCCGCGGCTCATCCCGCCCCCCCCCCCCCCCCCCCCCCCCGCATTGGGCTTTAATTAAATCATGCGTTCGACTTAATCATTATAATTAGATTGTATACCGTTAGTCTGTGTGGACGGGAATTTACGAAACCAATTATTTTAATGGCGTATTTGATGACGCTTTTCGGGAAAAGGTCTCTTAATGCTTATACTTTGTATTTGCAGTATACATTTTAGAACATGTTGAATGAACGAATGAATGAATGAAAAATGAATACACTTTTGTGGTGCACTAAATAATAGAACAGACAAATAACAGAACACAGCGTATACAACTTGAGCGGCCTCGTTCAGATATACTTTAAAACAAGGTTATGAGTTCTAAAAGAGTAAATAATAGCGTGCTTTATATTCACCGGATACACCCGGCATGGGACTCCTCTCAGAATGGTCTTCGACCACCACGCTGGCCAAGTGCGGATTGGTAGACTTAAAAACCTTTGAAAACGTTATCTAGACCTCTCAGGCATGCAGGTCAATAAATAAATAAATATACTACAACAGTACATATGTCGCCATCTAGCCCCAACGTAAGTGAAGCTTGTGTTATGGGTACTAAGATGTCTGATAAATATTTTTATAAATAATATAATATACGAACATTCATGTTCATCACACAAAAATATTCATGTTGTGGGAATCGAATACACGGCCTTGGAATCAGAAAGTAAATTCAAAGTCAGGTTTATTAAAAAAGGCACATATATGGCACTTTTGATGCGTACATTACATGTAAAATATAACATAGAAGTGAGTTGATAGCGATAAATGAATTCGTCAACTTGAAACTAAAGCTACGAGGGTTCCAAACGCGCCGTGGTCTAAGAAGAAGCAATTCGCTGCCCACTGTGCCAATCGGACGTCAAATTATCTTCCAACAACCCAACCCTTATGAGGCAATTACATATATGTACCCTGAAAACATTACAATCTGTCGTGTAAAAAGACCTTTAACTTTAATTGATACTTCATCAATAGCCCATAACAGTCACCACGTACGTCGCACGCGGTTAGTTAATAGATAGATAGATACATAAAGTCTTTAGTGTACAAATTAAAAGCGAAAACAAGAAATAACAAAACAATAAAAATATATTTATAAGATGCGCAAAGGCTTATCGCCTTAAGCGATCTCCTCCAGACAACCCTTTATGGTAGAGAATTAGGTTAGGGAAAACGGGAGAGTGCAACCAGTGATACAATTAAGTTAAATACATATAATTATATATATGATATATATAAAGTAGTTAATATTTATTTACTATAAATCAAATTTCACGCGATTGTTATAGCTAATCGTACAATTAAATGTTGGCTGACTCCAGCAGATCAATAAGGCTCCATGACCTACATGTGCAGGGTAAGCTAAGCGGCGTGCGACTCGCCCAAATGTTATCACTAATCCCGTTTTGATAACATGATGCTTGCTCACATATACGTAACGAAATGAATGAGTGCGTGAATTAATTAATGTGTTATGGAATGAACTATTGAACGGATGAATGAAAACACTTTTATTGCACACCAAAAAAATAACAGAAAAATAGTAACAAAACGTATATAGTTTCATATATTAAAGGTAAGCTTATAGAAAAGTGCTATTATAGTATAAAGTACTACGTAATCCATTAAAAAGCTTGGGTTGAATGGTTGCTCTTCTAATAATTTTAAATGACAATGTGAAATGGTGATAACAAAAAAACATCCGGATAAGTTTGTTGTGGGCTTCTTCTTGTAGTTTTAAGTTAACGAATATGGTTATCGCCATCATCTAACTGCCGTATAATTCTCATGTAATGTTCGCATCACAGGTGCCACCTATGGGCCTAATTGAATAAAGATAGTTTTGACTTTGACTTTGAAATCATGGTTCCAAATGCTAAAAGTACATAGGTAATACTGCTATAAAATTTTCGTAGTGGTAGAGTTTTTTGTGGCAGAGCTCGTCTGGAGCACTACTGCTTTTTAATTGCATTGAAGCGGTGATAGCCCAGTGGATACGACTTCACTTTAGGGGGACCGAGTTCGAATTCCAGCACGCACCTCTAACTTTTCTAAGTTATGTGCGTTTTAAGAATTATTTTTTCTTTTTTTTCGAAAATGTTTAGTATAAAAGCTCCGAAAAAACCGCAGAGGTTTGTCCTCGGTGCCTTTAATTAAAATATCAATTACTTCAACGGTGAAAGAAAACATCGTGAGCCGCATGCCTGAGAGTTCTCCATAATTTTAACTTCTCGGTAATGGATATGATGAAGCAGTTTCAGCTAAACTGTACCGGTCTGAACGGTGTGGTTGCCGGTGTAATTACAGTCACCTCAGGCTTAACACCTACGCCAAGTTACGATCTCACTGCTTCGTCATTTACCTCCAAGTGAGATTGCAGTGAAGTATTAATTCGAAGAGGAATATAAAAATAAACAAGTTTTCCTATAATAAACCTACGAGAACGTATCGGTTGGTCGCAATTTCGTCCGCATAGAACATTTGATTTCCCGAGAGAATAAGCATTATTCCGGAGACAGCCTATGCCCGCTTCCACGAAGTAAACCACAGACAAACTTTGCGGTTCGTCTTTGCTTGTACCTAGTAACAACAGACGAACCTAAGCGCATGGCCAACAAAAGTAAAATATCATACCATTTTTGGCTAAACTGAAAAGTCTTGGTAATCGTATCTTACTTATTTATAAAATTACCAGTATTTGTGACTATAAGTAAAATGTTACATCAATAATCAGCTTGTATTGTACGAATTGTTTTCACGTCTGTAATACGAGTGAAAACATAAACTTAAACTGTTAAATGTAAAAAGGCACCCACGAAACAGGAATACCTAGTGTGGGTACCGTCGAATACATCGAATCTGTAAATGTAAATATTGTTAAATTTTTTGCCAGCTTTTTGATAAGCTAGTTTTTCGATATTATATGGGATATACTTTGGATAATGTGCTCAGAAACTATTTAGTCTCATTCCCTTGTAATAGTCTGTATTTTATTAATAGTTAAAGTCAAGTCAAATATATTTTAATTCAAATAGGCACATAGATGGCACTTTTGATGCGTACGATCACTCCTGTCACATGTAAAATGTGACATAGGAGTGAGTTGATGGCGATAAATAAATTCGTCAACTTAAAACTAAAGCTACGAGGGTTCCAAACGCGCCCTGGTCTAAGAAGAAGCCCACAACAAACTTAGCCGGTTGTTATTTTTTTTTTCGTTATTACCATCTCTACTAAAGAACTACTACACTATTAAAGAAGCAACCTGGTTAGAGCAATTATTTACACCCAAGCATTTTTATCGTTGACGTAGTCCTTAATACTATAATAGGACTTTTCTATAAGCTTACGTTTAATACAAACTTTAAACTTTTTCAGAGACATTGCAATATTTGTCAATATTGCAATGTTGCAAATTAATGTAAAATTGTATACAATTTCCTTTAAATGAATTACTTATTATGTAGTCTAGTATATTGCAAAGCAAGTTTATTTTTGCTTCTAATGTTCAAATTATTACAGTCAGACAGTTATAATCAACAGACTCAGCAGATTGTCAATTGGTAAGTAGAAAACTATTGTCTATGAAGCAGGCAACACTTCGCAGGGCATGCAAGTAGCACGTCCAGCAGAGTGCCGACCTGTGTCTGTAAACCTGAGGCGTAGGTGTTAAGCCTCACGTGCCTGTGACTACATCGTCGACCAGAAATAGGCATGGCGTTAGTACTTCCTCGGTTGAGCATGTCACAGAAAGCTTTGCTACTACTGTAACAAGTGGATTATTCTTTGTATACTATATATTGAGATATATTGAGATTGAGATGGTATAGCCACTACAAACAGACTGACGTGACGTTTCAAAAGGGCATATAAACTAGGACCACTATAAAAAAAAAGTAATAAAAATCTGCCTAGTTTTAAGTATATAGTGATTAGTAAACAGAACAGCCACTAATATGACTGTAACGTTATGTTATAACTATTTAAGAACCGTGTACTAATAGACGTAAATTTACGTAACGTAGATGAATCTTTCTATATTCGGTTTGGTAAGTTTCATGTTTATCCACCTTTTCGCGGAGTATTGCAAATTAAATTTTCGTAATTTTGCATAAATTTCCTATTTTGGATTAACATTACAAATATTGGGCTTTGAGAATTTTACCGATGTAGCATTTTTACTTTCGGGAGAATAATAAAAATTGTTTCCATTTAAAAAATGCATTAATAATTTATAATTAACATTATAAAAAGAAATATCACTCATTTTTTATATCGCGCCGAGACCTGAACACGCTTTTTCAAAAGCGTAATTCATACATGTGCCCGTAATTAGAACCCATTTGAAAAGATCTTCGCGTGGCACATATTTCCCATATATTGCGGCTAAATTAAACGTAATATTTATATTTAATAAACATTATATTCAAATTATATTCATGAGCTGAAAACTGCGTGAAATATTTCGTGTCAAAAATTAATAATAAACCGCATGCGTTAAAGATTCCATTCACGGGTGATCCTTATTTTGACGTGACAACGTCTTATAATTCGATGGAGCCGGCTGCACGAAAAAACATGACGTATGCGGCGTTACCTCGCTCTGAGGCGTTCCACTCAAGGCTTGAAGTGCAAGCGAGAGCGCGGAAGAGAGCGACAAAGAGTTACAGGCGGCCTCCGCGTTCGACGTCTGTCTCTCTCCTACTTGAGTGAGCGATGCGTCCGCGTGGACAGCTTCTATACAATAATACATTTACATGTTTTCGGCAAGGATGAAGTGAAAAGTGAATGTGGTGTTAATTGTTTATATCAAACAAATAAAATTAAAATTTTCTTTTGAAAAATGCAACCATTCCATCAGTATTTTCTTACGACGTTGTCACATTCAACTATCGTCAGTAAGCCGACTTTACAGACAACCAATTTTTTTTTTTTAAGAAAATAGCATTATTAAAATATTAATGCTTTAAAAGATGTTGTCTATTTAAATTTTAATTTTAATTGGCAAAGCCACTTAGTCCGCGCTTGCCAGAGAGAGGTGGGATCAATTCGATTACGAATTTGTTTATATGCATTTCTAATTTATATTGCATTTGGTATAGAACAAGATTTTTTCGTTTATTCTTACCTGTATTGATGAAATCAGTTTATTTGGCTTTTAACCAGATAAATATAATAAATGCTCTGAAAGTATTTATTTCCACCATCAATGGATTGTGAAGATCCAGAAAATCCCGTAACACGGCGGATAAGGAAGAGGAAATGGGGAAACGAGACCTGTCCGCTTACATCGGCTTACTGCTACTAGTGGGAAATTGTAGTCACTCGCTATTTATGTACTCAGGACTGGAGGAAGTATGTGAGAAATAAAATAGACTTTATTCTTCAAATCGAGTCTTCTGTTACAGTTGTTTTGTGAAGTGGGTAATTTATCAAATTCTTAATAACTTTAACTTGACAATTGCCATTTCATTACATTGATTTTTTTATTGTAACGATTAATATAAGATAAAAGCTGGCGATATTTTGCTGAATTCCACGGTCAACTTCATGACTTAACAATTGTTCATTGTAAAGATCCGGAACATCTCCTGGAGGTGCTCCGGTGTCGGATTACATTCACGAAGATCAGTTTTTTGTGGAGTATAACGAATAAATATTATAATATATAACATTATAAATTAATATTATAAAGAATAAATATTATATTTTATTATAAATTAAACCACGACTTTACAATCTCCGGGCTAAATCGAATTCTGGACCTCATGATCTGCAGCCAAACATGCTAACCACTAGACCAACGACGCAGTTTTTCAATTCCTAAACATTAAGTTTGACAAAGTTCAAACCGAGATATTAACGACAAAAACACCCTTGAGATAAATATATATAGAGATACTTACCTTCGGGCACATATATTATATACCACACCCTATGTACCAAGCCTACGTACGATCACTTCGGAGCAATTACCGATCCGACCTGTCACACACATGACACTAGCCGAAACGCACTTTACCGACAGGCGAAAATAATGCTAAACATTTTTTTCGTTCATGTACCTACTCGTATCTAGCTATGTGACTATGTTAATGACACCTTCAGCAAGATATAAACTCGTTTTAGTACCTGATTAGTAATGGTAACTTCACGTTTTAATTTTATATATTTTGTTTTCCAACATTTTAAGTATTATATACTATGACTACACCACTACTCTAATAGGCGTAACGACAAATTTTGGGAAACTGCCCTATGATGTTCGGAAGTATCTACTATATTATAGAAATTAAAGATTATTTTGTATAGGCAGCGATTTTCGAAGTTCAAGCGGTACAAAGTTATGTTCATATAGAGGTTCATTCGGCGTTTCACCTGCTATGGCGGATCGCTTGATTTGCAGTTTTATTTATATTGAAAATAAGTAACAATCTCAATAAATAGTGTGTAAGTGTGATAAGTGGCGTGAGGTTAAAGGTATTTACAATAACTTGTTTGTAAAACAAACTAGTTTTTTGAACTACCTTTAACAATATAAGGATATCTGAACTGCACGCCATTGACCCGTTTGTAATTATTAAGGCTTAAAACCGTTCACCGTTCTTTATCTTCTCCTTTTTTATAAATTCGTTTCAAATCATTGGCAATATTAAAGCCAGCGGTTAATATTAATCTCATGTAGATAGATATGAGTAAGCGATACCAGCCAATTAAAAAGCACTTAAGTTTATAAAATACTGGGATAAAATTCACAAGATTCAGATAAGGTATCTGTCTTCGTTCTAACGAATCATATAATTTAATGTAGCTTGAACAGAATTAAATACTAGAAGTAATAACAGTAATTTAGTGATAATTCTACATATTTCGCAAATAGAATTTTCGGTCATATTTACTTAGGTCTTATTCAGTGAGTCGCCTTCTAGTTTTCTGGATCTATTGTACATAGTCCTGCTATTTTTCTCTGTGGGTTACAACAAAAGTGTCAAGTTATTCATGTCTAACATCTGCAGAGCGTCCCAACTTAAGACCTCATCATTGGTGCATAAAAACGTTTTTTTTTTTAAATTTAATAATATGCATGTTGCTCCCATCATTTCGACTGGAGAATGGTGGGAGCAACATGGCAAAGACGAAACGAATTGATGAGGCATTCATCCAAAGGGCGTACTGAAAGTTCGAAACTGTTATCATTTTTTTTTTTAGTAATATTTAATATAAGGAACATGTTATCTAAATAAAGAAAAAAAAAGATGTCGGTTGCCGTGAACACGCGTGGAAATTGTCTGCTCTTTTATGCATATTTGTTTTATTGTCCGTGGCGACTCTGGAGTCATGGAGTCTTTATTGCAAAACATTATTGCGTGGCATGTCAAAGCAGTTAATTGCCTCATCTTGTGACAGAAGGGCTGGCTCTTTTTTTTGCGCAATGATTCAGCTCGGCTGTTCAGCGTGAAAATGCAGCATTCTTGGCGCCATTCCACGTGCGCATGGCATGCTTGTACAGTAATGAGTTAAGTTATAAGTTGTATTATTGTATCTCTAATAAAACTACCAGAAGTTGTATACGGATAGAATCGCGGTGTAATGCTAGTTTAAACATAAAGAGATGTAAGTACATCGCACCCTCGCAGTTTTGCCATAACTGTTACTGTTTACGAGGTCGTTCAGGCTACGATATCAAAATACTTTCACATTTCGTGTATAGGCTAAGGTTTCTTGAACGTTCCATTTCATATTATTTATACTAATATTATAAAGCTGGAAAGTTTTTTTGTTTGACGCTTATATCAGGAACTACCAAAATAAACAATATAAGTATAAATAAATAAATAAACATACTACGACAATACACACATCGCCATCTAGCCTCAAAATAAGCGTAGCTTGTGTTGTGGGTACTAAAATAGCTGATGAATATTTTTATGAATATAATAAATTCAAAATTCATTTATTTCAAGTAGGCCTAATATAAGCACTTTTGAAACGTCAAGTCTGTCTGTATGTAGTGACTCTACCACCAATACGCATAAATATTTTTAAAATACAGATAAACCTGAATGTCTAGGACACTGAATAACAGTCATGTTCATCACATAAACATTTTTCCAGTTGTGGGAATCGAATCCACGGCCTTAGATGCAGAAAGCAGGCTGTCGTGCATATAGCCTATATATATATATATATATAGGCTATATATATATATATATATATAAAGATATATAGCCTATTTATATATTATATATTATATAGGCTGTCCTATATATATATACAAATAATTGACAGCCTGCTTTCGCCGCCGCTGCTTGGCGGCAGAAATAACCATGGAGGTAGTGTGACCATGATTATATTATTTTATATTCATTTATTTGGTTAATAATATAATTAAGAAAAAATTAAATTACTTAACAGCTGTATTATTATAGGTAGTTAACTCTTTATCTAAACTATATTACAAGTGTTGTTACCTTTCTCTACGAGTGCTGTATGTATATGCCTTAAAAATAACAGCGCACTGTTATTTTGTCTCCGATGGCAGTGTACGCGTATGCACGTAGGGCGCCTCTCGTCACATTATAGATTACCCTGCCCGCCTGCGCCGGTAGGGGGGCCAGCATGCAGGAGAATGTAGGACGCAGCTGATTGACATTTAATAATAGTACTAGTGGAGCTTTTTGTGACAGAGCGAATTGCTACAGCCATGCTTATTTCTAACATTCGAATAAGTAGTTTCCTCACTTATTCATTCATTCATAGGGACTAAGACACTTGACACTTGTGAGGTTTCTTTGAATTTGAGTTTCATACAAGACTGAAATGTATCGAAAATGCACCCGTATTCAAAATTCAAAATTCATTTATTTCAAGTAGGCCTAATTAATAAGCACTTATGAAACGTCAAGTCTGTTTGTAGTGACTCTACCACCGGTTCGGAAGGCAGATTCCACTGAGAAGAGCCGGCAAGAAACTCATCAGATTGCTCTTTTCCAACATCATTTTAAAGTTTAACAATCTTTAGAATTTTTCTGTTTTGTGAGAGATGGGAGCAGAGCAGCCTTATCGTTTAGGAATTCATCATATCAAAATACCCATAAGCCCCATGTTATAAAAATTGGCTGTGAATCAAATATAATTTTATTATTACCTAATTAAATAAGAATTATTAGCACATTCGTTAAAATGTATTCACATTGTGCCACACATCACAATGTCAACGACACGAAACCAACGTATGTTATTTGTGGCACAACCTAGACAAAGGTGCCAGCTAAGAATTGCGCTGCATGAGCCAGTGGGAGGATACAGCGCTGATTTTTAGTTTGCATCTTGTACCAGGTGACACTACGGAAATGCACAGCCATGTACTGACCACATTTACTATTTTAATTAACTAATAGACTAGCTAAAGTTTATATAAGTAACAAAAGAAAGTGTTTTTCCTTTTACGCCTTTGGTTGCCTGGAAGAAATCGCTATATCGATAAGGCCACCAAATTGTACTCTCTTCCTTTATGTTTATATCTCTGTAACTACTTTTTTATCTTTGGTGTACCATAAAAGTGTATTCATTCATTCAAAGAAAACAAACAAATCATAATTAAATAAATCTGATATGAGTTTACTATGTAATTTTTTTGTCCGCTAAGCCACGACAGATATGGATTTTCGATTTATTTCGATTTAGGTTGCCCAAATAATGCTTTTTCCAAACATGTTGAGCAAAGGTGTTATTTTGTGCGTGTAAAAGCTGTCCAGAAAGAAATCCGCGATATTAAGAACGCATGGTTCTAACAAAGGCGCGTGGGCTCATCTAAAACGTGCCCTCACACCTGTCGAGCGGTGCACTGTACTGCGGCGTGAGGCGTGACATATTTTTATGAATAACTAAATAAACTACGAGTACTCCATTTTATTTTACGCTGGGCCTGTGACTTTGTCGGCTGAAAACAGAAATAGTATTTGTTCCGCTGCTCCAAAGCCCAATCTACTAATATGTACTGCTTTGCCACTGACAAGTGATCGTTAAACCCCGCTCACCAATTTTGGAATTGAGGTTTATTGCTATAAATTTCCTGTAAGAGTCGCCTGTGGGATATTCGTAGGCTTAGATAATAGTGTTGGTAACAATAGTTTTTATTGATGAATTATATGAATATATGAATATAATAATATGAATTATATTTCATTATAATTTTAATTTTTTCTTGAAAACCATCCAATAATTAAATAAAAATTAATAGCGTATTTGTAAAAATCCTAATCAGTTTGATAAAATATCTGGCAAATATGAATTTGTAGTTATTTAAAGTGAATTTATATTTTCTAAAGTTTAATTATTTACCTCGTTTATAAATTTACTGTAACACAAGTAAATTGTACTAACATATATTCTACGACAAACCTCGTATCATCGCCTGCCTGTTACCCGACTCCTAAGGGTCGTAGGATCATGTTGAAGCCTATAACCTTTCTGAGGGACTTTATATATCAAACCAAAAAACCGGCTATAGTATCAGAGAGTTCAAACAAAGTAATAAAAAATAACCTTTGCAGCTATTTTTATTAACATATAGATCTTTATTTGGAACAGTTACTGTGGCAATTAAATATTAGCAATGGTGGCACTGCAATAGTAAAAATTGTGCTGCATGTACCACCGCCCACCTCCGAGTAATAGTACACTAATAATACAAATGTTCCACTAGATTTAGTGTATTTTATATGTATATGTGTGTCTGCGTGTGTGTGTGTGTGTATTATGAGGATGCATTATAGAGATAGATATAGATATAGTCAGCCATTCTTGTAATATATCTATCTCAAAAATGGAAACGATTTCAATCAAGAAGATTCAGATGAATGATGTATCTTAAGTTTACGTGTTTCTAAGACTTTCCTAAAAAAACGCAATTTTACGCTGTTCTAACATACCTTACGAAATCGCATTGTTTTTATGAGATGCTAGCATACTGGTACAATACTTACCTCAAATCTTTCTATAAGGAGGATGGATTTCCGCAAAGTAACGCCTGCTTCCATCCAATAACTAAGATCATACAAAATAACACCCATCATCCATTAAAGAACGTTGCCCATTTGAACCGCTTACAAGGAAACTTCGTGATATCTTTTCGTCCAAAATTCCTTCATCACTGCCAACACGCACTATTTAAAGACCGACGAATTACGGCTCCTGAAATATTGTCGCTTGCGATCAGCGTCAAAGTAAGGCCTTAGTTCACGCCGTGGGCGATAGAGAGAGCTATGCTCGGAATATCTCTACGTAACCAAATCAGAAATGCAGAGATACGTAGAAGACCTAGACTTACCGATATAACTCAACGAGTCCATAAGCTGAAGTGGCAACGGGCGGGGCTCATAGCTCAGAGTACCGATGGACGAAGTACTGGTAAACGAAGTGTTGGCCGATCCTCGTTAAGGTGGATAAACGACATCAAGTCAGTCGCTGGGATCCGCTGAAAACCCAGCCAAAAAACAAAAAGCCGCCTGGGACCGTGGATTTTAGAACTCCTCAACCTATTTATTTATTTTATTAATACACTTTATTTGTACACCACAAATAGGAACAAAAAACAATGGACACAACAAACACCTATGTCCAGCAGTGACTTCAATTGAAGCGATGATTATAAAATTAAATCTTTCATGTTATTTATCCCCAGGCTGCGTCACTCTCGGACAAAGAAGCAGTCGATTTCACGAGCGAATCACATTACCGGTTATTGCAATCAATTCAAAATGAATCCATCCAATTTGGACGCATACAAATTTTAATAAGCGTTCCAAATTGCACAGATACATGGACGGTAATCCGAATTTAATATTCCGTGTGCACAGCATACACTATGTTATGTTTGCCCCTATGTTAGTATTTAAACAGGATGCGATTTCCGTATTGTCTGAATTATTAGTCACTTCTCTTCTCTATTAGTCACTCTTCGTCCGCGTTTGTTATACTTTTTACGAATCCCGTGGGTATTGTCGGTTTTTCTGGGTCATATCAACAAAGGACAACTAAACAAATACACTTTCGTATTTATAATAAACTAGCTTCAGCCCGCGACTTCATCTGCGCGGACTTCAGAATTGTTTCTAAAGGCTTCGTTTTTCAACGTTCGTTGTTAACAATTTTTAATCCTACCATGGGAACTATTTGAGAGATCGGTATAGAAATACATGCCCTTTTCCTTAGCGTAGGTGATGTGCATAAAAAAATTCCATGCTGTCTGCCCGCGGCTTCACTCGTAAACAATTTTCAATTTCCCTCGGAAATTACTATTAAAGGAAGCCTGTGTTCTTTTTCATGTCAAAGGCCACATTTCATCCAAATCCGTTCAGCCGTTTTTGATGTATAGTGTGATATGATAATAGTAATGAGGATTAGTAAGGTTTGATACCTGAAGTAAATAAGTTATTTGGTCGTTTTGGTAGGATGTAAAGGAGAGATGATATTTAGTGTAGGCAGTGGGCGTGGCAAATAGCTCGGAAAACCGATGGATGCTGGGGACCCAAAGGTGCTGGAATGGACATGTCAGACTAGCGAACGCAGCGTTGGTAGACCCCCGGCGAGGTGGACAGATGACCTGAAACATGTGATCGTACTCCAGGAGCAGCTGGACTAAAGCGACACAAATTATGGTATTTGGAAATTTACAAAAGACCTATGTCCAACAGTGGACGTCCATTTGTTGTCATGGTGAAATTTACCCGCGCGTCATATTTCTTAAAACAACTTTTGTTACGACCCTAAGTTAACGAAGGCGAATCCGCGGGGACCAGCGAGTTATCCTACTAATCCTACTAATATTAAAAATGTGAAAGTGTGTGTTTGTTACTTGAGCGGGCAAAAACGACTGAATAGATTTGGATTAGCCTTTGACATGGAAAAAAACATTGGCTACTTTTTATCCCGATGCCTTACGTGGTTCACGAGGGAAAATTGAAAATTGTTTACGAGCTAAGCCGCGGGCAGACAGCTTTGATATTTGGTATCCATGTCACCTATGTTATGGAAAAGGACATGTACTTTCTATACCGATCTCTCAAAACGTTCCCGTGGTAAGATTAAAAATTTTTATCGAGCGAAGCTTTAGTCCCAGATCTGAAGTCAACGCAGACGAAGTCGCGGGCCAAAGCTAGTTAGTATATAAATATGGTATGGGCTTATCTAATCTGAATAACAATCGGCGTAAAATAAACACTCATTGTAAAATGTATAATTCTCTATCAGCCCCCGGGCGGCGGTAAATTACACTTGATAATGTGATGCCAGTAACTAACGCTATACAATTTCAGTGCTATAGATTCTGATTATAACCGAAGCCCACGTTGGTATGGTTAACGTAACTGGGTTTGATTTTCGTGTGTGTGCAAATATTGTTAGTGGCTGGGTTTTTTAATCAAGTAAAGTCTATTTTAGACTTTGAACCATGGAGCGCAAAGTTCACTTTTAGTCGTTCACTTTCCGACAGAAATTCACGTGAGTTCAGGTGTCAATTGCAAATCTACAAATTCACATTCATCATTCGCCTATTAATGTGTCCACCATCCACGTTCCTATTCCTTATTAAGTACATACAAATTAAAAAAAAACAAATACTACTGTAAAATCTAAATTAAACAAACTAGACGACAAACCGGTCGTGGGATTGATGGGTAGACAACATCAAACGACTCATATAGGCGCTGGATGTACGTGCACATAGATCTTCGTAGGGAATATTTCGAACAGTAGCAGAATACCCGGCATCCAGATGATGAGGATGGAATTTATATCTACGGCGTGACGTGCGGTCGGAGAACAGGGAAGGAGGTATCAATGCAAACAACTCTTACATTATAAATATGTGCCTTCACCATTACCCTTTCAGCTCTGTGATTCATTGTGTTACATTGGTTACTGGTTCTTCCATGGATCTCTCATTCTGATTTGATCTTTCATATACAAACACTGTAGTTCAGACTCTGAACTTTAAGAAATGCCACAGTTAGCAACCACGTTTCGGAACCATAAGTCATCACTATCAACTCCCATTGTTCAAAGTTGTCTTTTGGTATTTTGGATGATAAAGTATCTAAAAGTTTCCACCTGAGTTGAAAGAATCAGATTACATGTTATGGATCTCCTTATTTCTGATTTGATCACTTAGAGATACTTCGAGAATAGCTACTTTCATCGCCCTCAGTTTTCTCTATAATAGTACATAGTCCAAGATATATAGATATATTTATAGGTATTAATTAAGAGGCGTGACAGTATTGTACAGTATTGTATTTCAGTGTAATGTATTATATTGTATAGTACTATACGTTATTGTTTTGTATTGTACAGTACTGACATCAGAGTATTGTCTATAATTATTAGATGGGCAGGTAGACTTTAAGCTGACATGAATAGCTTCAACCTACTAACATTATAAAACGTTGCATTAAAAATAATATGTTCTTAAGGAAGAGCTAAGTTTAAATCCAATAACCGGATTTAAACTTAGCTCATAACTTTGGATTCATCACTGGCCAGACCTAAACTACATCTTCACTTAGTTCTATTAACAAAGCCCTTCTCTCTGAACTGTTTACCCTTTTTAGAATAGTGCAAGCTTTTGTTTAACTTGCCAATCATGAAAGTAGTTTAACTAGCTCACATACGGAATATCCGAACCTTAGCTTGCATTTGGAAATTAGTTTACTAGCGTTGCCATGCTTCGTTTAGGTCATAGGATATTTTGGGATTATAAAGTTTCACATATTTTGTCTCGCACTTTTTTTCCAGTAGTAGCCCAGTGGCAAGGACTTCGACTTAACTTTCGGGAGGCGAGTTCGGATCCCTGCAGTTCTAAATTTTATGAGTTATGTGCGTTTTAAGCAATTAAAATATCACTTGCTTCAACTGTGAAGGAAAACATCGTCATCTGTATACCTGAGAGTTCTCTATAATGTTCTCGAAAGTGTGTGAAGTCCACCACCGATAGCTCACTCTAGAGATGCTGGGATAGGATGCACACGAGTGTCAGGGGGGCTCGGGTGTAGTAAGTAGAATAAGTGACATAATTGTTATTTCATAACTATACATATGTTGGCAAATATAAAATTTCATTTGAATTTCATTTCAAGTATTAACAGAGGTTTATTATTATTATTATTATATTCAAGGAACATATTATCTATATATATTCTTACGTATTTTAATGTGATACTAAGAAGGAGGTTCTCAATTCGGGGATTTTTTCTATGTTTAATTATCAATTGCCTATAACAGTCAACTGCTGGTTTAAAGCCCACGCTGGGCAAACGGGACGGCGATCGCAGTAGATACAGGTAGTAGTAGCACAGAGCCTGTTCTGCGTTGTATTCCTTTAGTTGCCTCGTACGACACCCGCAAGAAGAGTAGGGTGGAAACAACTGTGTTCAGATCTGTCGTCACCAAACGGCATACACGTATATTATTTGAATATTATTTCCAACCGTACGCAATGCTTGCATAAAGCAGTATTATCGGGTTTCATGATACTAGCCGTGTAGGGTAAGCGATGGTGTGTCTAATATGGTAGCGGGTCAACGTTTGGACGTTAAAAGTTTTATTACGCCCAAACCCCTAATCGGCTCCCACATCGTGTTAGTCTTGTATTTATTCAATAGAACGTTTGGTGTACCTACCGAGGGTCAGTGGAATCACAAAAATTAGCATAGGCCCCGGGACTACGGGAATTTTCCAAAATCCAATACACGCGTAAATAAATAAAAACTTTTCACCCTTTGTTACTGTTTGGGCCATGACCTGCTCATTACAGCTCGGAGCAGAGCGACAGGTGTTACAAACAAAAGTTTATATAAATTAATTGCTGCATGTCATGCTGCATTGACCGGTTAGATTTTATATCTTACACATATTTTATTCTTATTTCATCGTACTTTTATATCCATTAGAAGTAAGGATAAACTTACAGTGCAATATCCTAGGTTACATAAAATTCATAATTCGTTTAAAGGAAATTGCATACAATTCTACAATAAACTACCCATTAATATCTTGGAGATGTCTCTTAAAAAGTTCAAAGTTTGTATTAAACGTAAGCTTATAGAAAAGTCCTTTTATAGTATAAAGGACTACGTGATCGATAAAAAAGCTTGGGTGTGAATTATTGCTCCAACGAGGTTGCTCTTCTAATAGTTTTAAATGACATTTTAAGATGGTGATTAGAAAAAAAAAACACCGGCTAAGTTTGTTTTGGGCTTCTTCTTGGACCAGGACGCGTTTGGAACCCTCGTAGCTTTAGTTTTAAGTTTACGAATACGGTTATCGCCTTCAACTCACTACCGTGTAATTGTTATGTACGCATCAAAAGTGCCTATGGGCCCTACTTGAATAAAGATATTTTTGAATTTTGACTTTATGAAAGTCATCGCGTTCACGGCAAACTGAATGTCACTCTCGTATGCCTTATTTTGTATTGACATTCTGTAATTATTATAATTAAAGTAATAAGAGAAAAATAAAATCGAACCAGGTTTAGCAAGTTGCAATATGAAAAACTACACAGTATTAAGTTAGAGCGAAAAACAAGAAGAAGCTTTATTCTATTTAGGCAACAAACTTGTTGAGACATACGTAGTTAATAGACAATACGAGTTCGTTATGAAAAGATGTAGAAAAAAAACGTTCGTCATAAAAATAGAATCCAAGTGGGATAAAAAGTCTTATAATCTTAGTATAAAATGTTCGCAGACGCAGCAACAACTGACTTTTTTGCCATAATGCGTAACAAAGCAACCTCTCTCCTACAGCGTTTACGTACCGGCGACAACGGCATTCTAAAGGTATTTGCTGCCAGATTCGACTGCCCTATACTGTGCCACTGTGTGAGAGTAGCAATCGGGCGAGTGTAAAGTTGTACTTATTTTATTTATTTTTATTATTTAAACTAATCAATACTAACTTAGTGGTTAAGGAAAAATTGTAACTAATATACTAACAATCTATGGATGGAAACGTCTGAATTAAATGATTATTATTATTATCGTAAATCGGTCTTCCGAATGAGCTATCTTTTTTCATACACACTTATATAGTTAGAATCGCTTGGTTTTGGTTTCGTTTATTGTCATATATCGCTCATGCAGAGGCTGTGGCCCGGCGGCTGCTCCTACAGGCGTACCTTCACCCATATTTATAGTAGACATAATAGGTATTCTAATCAGATTTCTGCCGGTTCGCTGAATTTTGGTAAATAACCTACATTTTGTTTGATTGAATTTTGGAAGTTAGTTATTTGGCTACGTATTTGTATTATTACAAAAACTTAGAAGCTCGCTAACACAGAGGAGCGCATTTTTATTACATCATCTTATTATTTGACGGCCGATTGGCGCAGTTTGCAGCGACCCTGCTTTCTAAGCCCGAGGTCGTGGGTTCGATTCCTACTACTGGAAAATGTTTGTGTGATGAGCATGAATGTTTTTCAGTGTCTGGGTGTTTATATGTATATTCTAAGTATTTATGTATATAATTCATAAAAATATTCATCAGTCACTAGTACTAGGAGTAGCCATAACACAAGTTACGCTTACTTTGGGGCTAGATGGCGGTGTGTGTATTGTCGTAGTATATGTATTTATTTATTTATCATTATGTATCAAAAAAGCAGCGATAGCTCAGTGGTTGTTGCCTCGGATTCCTTTCGGGGCCAGAGTTCGATCCCAGTATGTACGTCTTACTTTAAACGGTTCTGTGCGTGTTTAATTTAAGCAATTATAATATTCAATTGCATTCCTGAGTTTTTCTTACGTTCTTAAAGGCGTGTGAAGTCTACCAATCCGTACATAGTAGTGGGACTAGGGCCCTAAGCCCTTCTCAATCTGCGGGGAGACCAGCAAGGTGATAACGTATGTCGCGACTGGGATGCGAGAGGCGTAAATCTGACAATATTTGCTGTCAAACGTTAATTTGTATTTTTTTGTATGCAAAGGGGACGTTCCACAGCAATGAGACGCGAGATCTACCTGTCGCAAGCCTGTTGTGAGATACGTGATCACCCTGCCGTGGCCTGTAGTGAGCCGGCAATGATGATGACGGTGATGATCATTATACGATATGATGGAAGTCTACTGTCCACGTCCACTGCAGGACATAGGTCTTTTGTAGGTAGTTCCACAATACACGGTCCTGGGCCCGTAGCCTCCAGCGGGCCCCAGCGACTCGCCTGATGTCATGTGTCCACCTCGTTTGGGACCGACCTACGCTGCGTTTACCGGTGTGGGGTCTCCATTAAGACCCCAAAGTCCATCGGTCAAACACGTTTTCACGCTACATAATTCAATAACTTCGAACACCGCTATATCGCAACAATTCTCCCATGCACCTACACTAATCCGATGACGTCACTGGCAAAACAAATACTACAGGCAAATACCTACCTGATAATACGCTCTATCCATTGTGGGCTTAACCATTGTTAACGCATTGTTAGTCTCGCAGTTATTAGCGCTACAAATCTGACCGACAGCGTTCACTGTACCAGACGTTTTACATCAAAATAGATTCCACAAAACATCGACTCTGTAGCGATTGTAAATTTAATTGTACATTCATCATCATCCTGATTATCTACTCAACATTGGCCCACTACAGGGCTTCTACTCAGAATGAGAAGGGTATGTAAAATAAATAAATAATAAATATACTTCGACAATACACACATCGCCATCTAGCCCCAAAGTAAGTATAGCTTGTGTTATGGGTACTAAGATGAGTAATGAATATTTTTATGAATAATATACATAAATACTTAAAATATACAGATAAAAACCCAGACACTGGAAAACATTCATGTTCATCACACAAACCATTTCCAGTTGTGGGACTCAGAATGCAAGATATACCTATAGGGGTAAAATGTATATAGGGGTTTTATTGCCGCACCAACCAGTCCTTTATTAAAACTACTTTCACCAAAGGTTGTCTGAGAGAGATTGCTTTAGCGATAAGACCGCCTTGCACACTTAAAATAGTTTTTTTTTTTTTAATTTTATCGTTTGTGTTTCTTTTTGTATTTTGCTTTTGTGTATGCAATAAAGAGTTTAATAACAATAATAATAAGGGTGTAAGCCGTAGTTCACCACGCTGGACAGTGCGGATCGGAAAACTTCACACACCTTTGAGCACATTATGGGAGAACTCTCAGGCATCCTCATGATGTTTTCCTCCACCGTTTAAGCAAGTTATAATTTAATTGCTTAAATTAAAAACGCACATAACTTCGACTATTTAGAGAGAGAGGTGTATGCCGGGGATCTCTAAGCACTAGACTAGGTCTTACCAACTTGGACGCCTCAGGTCCGCGTAGAAAGTACAGAGTTACGCCATCTTTATTGAAAAAAAAAAACAACAATTCCACCGCACTACCTGGTTTTTTTTTTTGCCCACGCTTCGCAAAATTGTGTAGAGATCACGAAGCTCCGCCATCACATTGGCAGGAAGGGGTAATTACAAGTTTTATTATTCTTAATACTTTATTAAACGATTTGTTAAAACTATTGAAAAGAAAAGTTTCATTTTGTACCTATCTGCTAACTATTACAACAAGCTGGGTTAAGGCTTCGACGCCGTGACATAATTTCTAAGGTTGTCAGTATGCCGCGGCTAAAAAAGGTTGGTAACCACTGCACTATACTATCGCCGCTGTAAATGGTAAATAGCAACCTGTAAAGTATTTTATTTTCTTTTCCCATAGAACGCATCTACAAAAAAACATTGCTACGTTTATATATGAAGGTGAAATATTGGGGATAGCAGTTCTGGATTTATTCAAATAGGCATATAGAATTTGGTTCACGTAGGTAGATTACAATCTACCTACGTGAAGCAAATCATAATCCGTGCAATCAATCAAACAGGCTTTCTGTCAATGTAAGCCTGGGAATCTGTTCTTAGTGGTCTAAGATCTAGGTCGATGAGGCTCATCGATCTGTGCCGCGTGCAGACGTCGCTGCGTGAGATGAATTACGTATTGATGAGTCGGATTATCCTCGACTATATCATTATACCATGTCACTCAATATACATCAGCTACCTTTACTAATATTATAACCTAGCTTCTGCCCGCGACTTCGTCTGCGTAAACTTAAGAATTGGGGCTAAAGCTTCGTTCGTTAGTAATTTTTAATCCTACCAAGGAATCTATTCGAGAGATCATAATATAGACAGTGCATGTCCTTTTCCTTAGCATACCGAATTTCAAAGCTGTCTTCGCGCGCCTTAGCTCGTAAACAATTGTCAGTCCCTCAGAAACTACTTAAGAAATCGAGATAAAAGGTACTTTTTGTTCTTTTCCATGTCAAAGGCTACATGCATGCCAAGTTTTATCCAAATCCGTTCGGCCGTTTTTGCGTGATTAAGTAACAAACACAATCACACACAATCCACACTATTATCAACATCTATAATATTAGTAGAATATATAATTCTACTGCCGTGTGTTGATACAGTCGACACCACCCCTCTTTCCGCGGGTATTGTATGAGGTGACTAAGCAAATGTAACATAGAACAGGCAGCAGGTTCTCTGTGCTACTATTACCACCTACTACGATCACAACTCGTCTGATCCCTCTCCTCCCGTCGGGAGAGGCCCAGCAGTGGTCTGTTAAAGGCTATTGAAAACTAATGTTGTAAACCATCTCTCAGCTAACAATGACATGACCGTGAAATGACTAAAGTTTCCGGGATACATAAAAAAACACTCTCCTAGTATTATTACACAATAATGAAATCTATCTATAATGTTAAGAAAAGCTTTTACTCTTTTTTATCATTATACACAGATTCACCATGCGACAATGTGGACACAGCTGTCTGTATTGTATGTCTTAAAAACTAGGCTGATTTAAGTTTTGGATAGAAGCAGGCGTTACTTTGCGGAAATCCATGATATATTATGAAAATTCAGCTTAATTAGGTCTACTCTGTGAAAAGCAGGAGAATCTTTATTGTGTCCTCAAGAGATGTTAACTTTACAATGAATAATTGTTAAAACACAACAACAATAATTGTTACTTAACGGCGAAAAATGCGTAGAGGGTACATTGCCGAAGATCTGTTTGGTGTGGAGTATAAGTATTGATGAAATTGTAAATTACACTATACAGATTCTCCTGCTTTTCACGGAGTAGAGCAAATTACGCTTAATTTTCATAACACTGATTGAAATTGTTACATAATGGGGAAATGGGAAAATGTGTAATTTAATTCAAAAAGGTTTAATTTGCCTTAAGTCTAAACTCTAGTGCTTTTTAATAAAGAATCGTTGGTTACAGTTTTAATATGTAAAAAAAAAAATTGGTTGTCTGTAAAGTCGGCTTATTGACGATAGTTGAACGTGACAACGTCGTAAGAAAATACTGATGGAATGGTTGCATTTTTCAAAAGTAAATTTTAATTTTATTTGTTTGATAGATATTATCGTTGCTATAAACAATTGACACCACATTCACTTTTCACTGCACTTCATCCTTGCCGAAAACATGTAAATGTATTATTGTATAGAAGCTGTCCACGCGGACGCATCGCTCACTCAAGTAGGAGAGAGACAGATGTCGAACGCGGAGGCCGACTGTGCCTCTTTGTCGCTCGTTCCGCGCTTTCGCTTGCACTTCAAGCCTTGAATGGAACGCCTCAGAACGAGGTAACGCCGCATACGTCATGTTTATACGTGCGTGCAGCCGGCTCCATCGAATTATAAGACGTTGTCACGTCAAAAAATACTCTAGATATTTTTCAAAGCACAGCGTTACCCATCTTAAAATATCACCCTGTGTATTTAAATACAAAGCCGTTTACATAGTTGGACATTTCTAAGTGGGCGCACAATACCCTCGTTAACTTTCCGAAATTCCAAACAAAAATTATTCGTCGCTTAATTCACGTTGTTACGCACCACTCCAGTTTTCACTTAATCAAAATTTTCAACCCTTGGCATTTCTGCACACAATTTCAGTCCTTAATTATGTATGAAATAAATGTCATTTTTGCGCGAAAGAATGTCGGGTACATGAAATCATCTAAAGATAGTTCTTCATTGAAATTTGATATTAATTACGAGTGAGAATAAGGATGACAATCGTTTGAAGGACAGCAGGGAACATAAAGACGTCAAGCGATTAACGGTAGATACAAAAACAGCAACAAAAGTATCACGAATAAGTGAGTCCGTTCATTCGGGGTTGGTAGGGTTGGCAACGTTGACCATATTCATCACCAAACAAATATTCCTATTTTCTTTGAACCATTTTGCACGGAGCCATAATACTAAACCTACAACCACCTCAATTAAAGAGCCATAAAGAAACAAAGTAAAAGTTATTTTTTTACTGTACTAATAAACAGCACTATTCATACATTTATATTAACATACATGCTTATAGGCTTAAACTGTTATATGCTAAGAAACCTCCGAGAAGTCAGAGAGGCCCAAAGTTTCTAAGGCCTCTCAATGGCATAGTAATATTTACACTCCATGTTTTCTTACATGTCTCATTACGCCGAACAAACTTTGAATGACTTTTTAGTGGAAAGATCGTTTTAAAAAAAGTGTATTTCTTTTTATTAATTGCAACACTTTTACTTTTCTTCTATTTAAAAAATCTTTACACTTAAAAGTAATGGAAGTATTGTTTTTATAATATTATAGTTAGAAGAAAAGTAATCCAACCAACTATTTCATATACTTTGGCTCTCAGTTCTTCTTACATACAGGATGTATATAATCAATTTTATTAATCAATTCGTACTATGCATATTACCACGCTTGCCCACTTTATTACATTCATAAATACTGCTGAAGCCCTAAAGAATATCCTTTTTAAGTCCGCGGGCTACATTTTACGCATTTTCATAAAACCCGTTTAGCGGCAACCCTATTCCTGAACAATACACTATTGTTCGTGCGACCACAGTATCCCTAGCTTTATCGCCAACCCTGGCTTAGTGCCCACTTATTCATTGGAATTTGAGCTTTATAATTTATGCATAGAGCTCAAATTTAAATGCAGATTATAATCAACAACATAGAATTGAATTATTCGACTTTGAATCTAATTTTATTCAAGATTAGGTTCAAATTTGGTTATTGATTTTGGATCAATTGTGTAGATCAGGGTACTTTATTATAGGTCTTATTTTATAGGCATCAAGGGCTATAGCTTACGCGTAGTGTTTTTTGAGATTTCCTTTGTTGCGCACAATTTGAAGCTTAAAAGTTCTACTGATTTGGAAAAGTGTTTAAGCGCTAGTTCAGACATGCGGGAACCGCGCGTTTACGAATCGCGCGGCTTGAACCCGCAAAATTGTGATACTATTCAGACGCCGGCGGTTACTATGCGATTTTCGTGCGGGGATAACGTCAGTTTGAAAATGCAGTAGAGATAATAATTCTGTCAGTGCATTTTGGTGAATAAACCTACTTACTTAATATATTCTTTCTTTCCAACGTGACTTCACAATTTACAAATATTTCCACCAACTCATTCTAAGCTCGGTTCTTGATAATTTTATTTGACTAATCTTCACACTGAAGATCCCATATTGTAGGTGTCTTCTCCACTTCATCAATAAATAGTTCAGGTTCGAAACGATCCGTGGCGAACTCACGAGCTGTGAGGTGCTAACCGCGCGATATCCGCAACGCAACTGAACGCGAAGTAAAGACTCCATAGTAATAGAAATGCGCGGGAGCAGCGCGATTCTATTTTCTGGCGGTTGGGTTGCGGTAACCGCGCGGCTTGATCAACCGCGCGGTTATGTCTGAACGATTACTTATAACTCATATAAATAAGACCCGCGCGATTTCCGTGCGATTCTATGATCGCGCGGTTCCCGCCGTGTCTGAATATAACATTAGACTCATGCAAAATGGTTAAAAAGATAAAGTTAATTAATAGCCCAAAGGTGTCCCACAGCTGGGCATAAGAGGACGACATTCTTTAGTGGCAGTGAAGCTTTTTGTGACAGAGCTCGTCCGGGGAAGAACTATCGCCATGCCTATTTCTGCCGCTGTAATTAGAGGGACATGAGGCTTCGTACCTACGTCTCCAATTGATGGACACAGGGAAACCTTTTCGTTACGAAATTTATCAATTGAACAAAAAATAACCGGCGCATTTGAAACCCTGGAATTGTACGCCACATAATATATAGAAAAATTGTAAATCAAAATTGACGGCCTTATCGCACCTTATACAGCAATCTCTTGAAGGCAACCAATGGCGTAAAACACAGCTCAAGAAGAGAGGTAGGTAGCATATAAATATATATATTTGCAAATATTATTATTTATTTTAAGGATATATAAAGATATACAAAACTGTGACGTATCAAAAGTACCTTCTTAGGTTTGAATAAAAAAAAATATTAATAAATAAATATACTGCGACAAAGCATTCGCCATCTAGCCCCATAGTAACGTAGCTTGTGTTATGGGTACTAAGATATATGATGACTATTTTTATGATAAACACCCATATACTGTGGACACGGACATTTTCAGTTGCGGGAATCGAACCCACAGCCTTGGACTCAAAAAGCAAGGCCACTGACCACTATGCCAGTCGGCTTTCAAATATAAACCGCTACTTACTTTAGCCAGTGTGAACTACAAAGCTCTAAAAAGATACATCCAGGGGCACCCACCGTTTTTGTATTTAATTCAGCTCTTTGTACAATCAGACTTTGTTTTCGCGCAATCAGCCGCAGAAGAGAGCGAGTTGAAATCATATTCATATTTTAAATGCTTAAAAACATTCGGCGTCACATTGTTTTGGCACAAAAAACGGTTTTTATGTCACCAACGTTCCCCGCGATTATTTATATTCGGACTAAAGCCACGTTAATGTCGCTGACAGGTTTTTGGTTGAATGCGTTCTGATAGCGAATTACTTTTAACTATAACATACTCGTATGCGTGGATTGGATTCTCAGTTGCTTCGTAGAAAACAAGCGATTGGCGTTTGTTACTGAACATAGGTCTAATATAGGGATTTCCGCAGGCTGAGTTTGGCACCGTGTGGTGCCGGGAGAAGAGAGTGTAGTTTGTCACCTCCGCTCCTCTAACCGCGGATATCGTAGTGAGTCTCGTAGCGGGTGTCGTAGCTGGTGTCGTAAAGACTGTCGTAGCGAATGACGTCGTGGTTGGCGTAACAGGTATCGTAGCGTGTGAGGTAGCGGGTGTCGTAACGGATAACGGAAAGCGACTAAGAGCATATAACAGCGTGCGTGCCGCAGCGTCGTCTATGCTGCTTCTCTCATCTACTGCGATCACAAAACCATCTGCCCAGGCAGCATGATAATGAGAAAAAAACAGTGGACTGTTATAAGCTATTGATGATAGTTTTGTACAGTTATTACAAAGTAATAACCATACAAGATGAATTGTTAAAGAAGAGATCCAACTTTTTTCTGGTCCCCAGAGTTTATATTGAGGATATGGTCTGCTCCTTCATCTCTCCATTAAATTTCATGTAATGTAGGAAATGAAAGAGGATTCTTTCTCACAAAGAGCAATGCTAATACTCACAAATACTGGTACACTATAACACCCGTGTAGTTGGAAAGTCTCTCTCAAGATGGACCACCGTAGCCTCAATCAGTTAGAAAAACTATTTTTAGTTTTTAGCATTGTGCAACTTGCGTTCAGTTCCGTTTCTGTCGATTGATGTCACCTTCATCGGTCTGTCAACGCATTTTAAGTACTGGGTCGCCACTCCGGTACCTTGAAGCTCCAGCGTACACGGTCCCTCCCAGATATTTAAAGAAAGAAAGAAAGAAAAATCGTCTTTATTGTCACACATTTGTGTAAAATGTTGTATTTGTGTCATAGATTTCTTAAAGTATAAAATAAAAAAATGTGTGAAATGGTGCTGACTCGGTATAGCTGCATACTAAAAAGCGCATCACTGGTTTTCAGCTAGCCCCATTATCTTCGTCGTCACTGAATCCTCGCGACTAAACAATAACAAAATAATCATAAAAATGGACCATAACATAGAATATAATATATAAACAAATGAAAGATATTTTTAACATTAACACAAGCTTATTAACCCGTGAAGGACATTATGAAATACAAAATCATCCAAGTGTCAAAAATGTGCTAAGTAAACGTATATATAAGCACACAAACAACATAACTGTATCACATCTTTTCGATAATTACATTATAACATTCTTTTGATATAATGATATTCAGAGTTTTATATAAATTATTCACATAATCTCAAATCTCAACTGAAAATTAATCGCTGTATATTTAATATAAAACGTAAAAGTTACACGCGCAAATAAAATGTAAGCTAATCTTTGAATCAAAACTTAGTTGTTAAATATAAAACCGGTATTAATATTTAGTGTTGCGAAAGGCTCCTCAACAACGAATAATAACAGACCCTATTTAAACGCCAAAGTAAACCGTAGTATCAATTAAGTTGTCGCCGAAATTGTATAACATAGATAATACACTAATAACTGCTGCTATCAGTGAAGTGACTGAGTTTTGTACGAAATCTCACCAATGTTTATTCAAAAATACCCGGAGTCACAAACGATCGCAATAAGTTAATCTAATAATGCAAATCGATATTTCTAACTTTATTTATCTTATTATCTATATAGTTAACATTATAATAAACTTTATTAAATTTTCTCAATATTTGGACAATGCGTCGATGTGAACGGCAAAATATGCGTAAAGCACAAAATGTTAACATATATATTATATTACTTACTACAGGTATAGTTATCCAAATAAAGTATTTGAATTTGAATCTATTTAATATTTTTCATTGTTTGGGTGTTTATCTGTACATTATAAATAATTATGTATATCATTCATAACAATATTGATCAGTCATCTTAGTACCCATAACACAAACTACGCTTAATTTGAGATTATAGTACAAGATGGCGATCTGTTTTCTTTGTATTTTTATTATTATTGTTATTAAACATATATTTCTTGTATCTCAGTAACGGTTCTAATGATTTTAATTTTGTATTTAGATAAAAGCTTTACTTCAAGTTTATCTTTTTATCTTCCCTGAAAAACATTCATAATTTTTTTTATATAAATCACTCCATCTTTATATTTATCTTCTCTTGTTTCTCAGAAACGTCTCGAACGGTTGGAATAGAAATTTATTCTCCTTTTCAAGTTTACGAAAACATGTTTTTGTACAAAATATCTACTGGTCGCCCAGATCGCTTTAATAAAGCTGCAATCCGGAATGATTTGGCGCTATTTTCGAGACTGTTAGTAACACAAACCTGAAAGAATTAATCTGTAATATTGAGTTGAGGAACTTCCTCTTATAAACTATGCTAAACGTCCCTTTGTCTTTCTGTTCCATCTGCAGCGAGATTTCACGAAAATTATAAAAAAGAAAAGTTTAAATTAACTTTCAGCACGATGTACAGGACGTACCTATTTCATTCATTTCATTCAAATTGCACCATCGTAACATAATTCGTTCATTCGCAATTCATTCTCTGTCCCCGTTCTGTGAGCACACAGCATTTGCATTTCGTTACGAAATTGCGAAACTTGTGCGGGAATTTGTGCTGCTTTAATTTTTGGAACGTCATTACGTTGTAAAATGCGTTCATTCTTTTTAACATGTTCCTCACGTCTAATCACTAACAGCTTCTGTAATCAGTAACTTTTCTGGTTGTTTGTAATAAAATCTGCGATCAGAATATAGTTCTCACCTCACCTGCTCTTCCAATGGGTGTCGTACGAGCCGACTAAGGGAATATAACGGAGAAAGGCATCGCCCTATGTGCTGCTACTACCCTCTACTGTGTTCACCAAAACCAACCTGTCTACCCAGCGTGCTGATTGTGGGCAAACCCTTCCGTTCGGAGAGGCTCTTTGTCCAGCAGTGGACTAAGAGCCTGTTGTCTAATAGCCTTAGGCTATTGATTATGATGAAACAACGGTTCAGAGCCCAAATATGGGGGTCGCCTGGGACCCTAAGTTTGCTGTTACAAATCTTAATATATATAAATCTCCTGTCACGATGTTTGTCCGCGATGGACTCCTAAACTACT